>NC_056727.1:513404396-513529396 GCF_019279795.1 Protopterus annectens | reverse complement strand
AGCATATTTCTTTAAAACCCCAGTTAAAATACAGAGCAAGTGTGATATAAAATGGTTTTTAATTACTTCTTGGATTTATTATATTTATATATATATATCTTAATACATGTACACTTATATATTGTTTTTTATTTCATAGTATGGAATTTAAATAATTGTTTTTAGTATGTATGGTTATTCATATTAGCTTTAAGCATAAATGCATTTTATTGTGTATACAAGAAAAGATTGCAGTAATTGGGTAATTAGTTAATTAATTCAGCTGTAGGGTGAGTGGGTGTGTATATAAATGTGACTGTTTTTGAATGTAGTCTATGACTCTGATGATACCAGGTTCGCTGGTGAAAGCGCTCAGTCTTTTCCGTTTTTGGAATAAAATTATTGAACTTCTGTGTCTTGGTGCTCGTGCCTTCCTTACCTACACCGTGGTGGAGCTGCTGTGTTCAAATTCGTGGTTTGGATCCTGTATTGGTTTTCCTGATTGTGTTTAATATCGTGGTTTTCTCAACCTGGTGTATTGTTTGTGGAGGTCCTGTGTACTGGGACATGGAAGGCATACTACAGGAACTGACCAATGTGGTGGACAAACTTGTTAAAGTGTATAGCGATGTGCAAAGGAACAACAGAAATGAAGGTGATGTTAGCCCCACGGACTCACAGGTGTGGCTTTACACTTTACATTCCCCTGATGCTATCACCCCGGGGCAGAGGGTGAATAACTCCAATACCTCTAATACCTACAGCGGAGCAGTAAGTAATAACAATGGTTCAAATCAAGATATACAGAGTCCGAAGGGACCTGGACTGTCTACATCATCAGCTGGTGCAGTCCGGATGCATGAGCTAAACTCCTGGTTTGAGGTGCCTGCCTTTGAGGTCGGGCTGGATGCGCCAGGAAGTAACCGCGTTAATGTGAATGAAAAGGAACAGTATCCAGTTACGCTCCGAGAACAAATCTTTAGGTACGAAAAGCTCTGTAGGAAATACAGCGCATGCAACTAGATAATTCATTTTTGAACAAATCTAAGGAACTGAAACAAATACCTAGGGGTTTGCGAGTCTGGAAAATGCCGATGGGTGTCGACTTGGACTCTGACGCTTTTAATGAACTAGTTGTATTGTTCGATAAAACAGGTATGGAGTTACTTGATATCATTACACGTAATAATGATATTAAATTGGTTAATATTCGTGAAGAAATTAACAGATTACACACAAGTATAACATCAGACTTGCTATTTTTTGAATATAAAAACAATTTTGAAAAGGTCATTAAGAACATTGAACTGTTTGTAATTAAAAGTAGGGCAGTGAAACAAAAGAAACTGGCTAGGGATACAGTGGAATATGCCAACAAATTGGCCTACCCTCCAGGTAGGAAAAACATGAACTCGAGAACTGAAACTGTTGAGAATTCATTCTCAGAGGACATACGGGCACCTCATAGGGTATCTGTACCAGATGAGGAGGAAGCTTTTTTAGAAGCCCAGAGTTATCCGCGCAGGTCAGAGAGGCTTCTAAACAAGAGGCCACAAGTGAGAAATGTCTCACAGTTTCACCCCATGTTGAGGGGGACACAACGCTACTGAATACAAATGACAATGAGCTGAATAGCAATTTAAATGTGTGTTTTGATTTAGGTGTTGATGTATTGTATGGGGTGAATGATACTATGAATGATAACAATGGGAATGTGATTATACCAGTAGATGAATTTCAAGGTGAAAACATAGGGTGCATTAATAATATGCAAGCAAAATGCAGTTGTGGATTTAATGTTAATTATGTGCCTGTTTCATTAGATACCAAGTATAGTTTATGTGATAATGTTAACCAAACACTTGCATTTCATTCTGTACTAACTGGGGACAACAACATAATTGATTTATGTCAAAATGCAGACAAAGGGAGTATATGTGTTCATGTCAACAGTTCAACAGTTGATGAAATTTTGGAAAGTAATGATGTGGGGATAGATATATCTGTTAATGGGGCAGGGGATATTGAACCTGTTCTGAGACACGAAATCCTTAAAAACGGGGGTTATACTATTTATAACTATACTGACTTGGACATCAGTCAGACTCATTTTGAGCTATTTAGTAAAGGGATTAGTTTTATTCCCAACTTTAGACTAGATATTACACAGGTGCTTATCAATTTAAAACTTTTTACGAGAAAACTTAATCTTTAGTTATATTTTTCAGCCTTGGGACCTAGGACAGAGTTTCTTTGTACTAATTCTGACACAGCTGTATTAAAAAGAAGGAGTACATTTATGCCACCATCTAATGCAGAAATAAGTTTGTTTGAGCAAATGGTAGAACGTGATTTCAGGAGAATATGTTAACAAAGAAGTCAAGTACAAGATAATTTATTAGAAAGAGAAAGAAAGGTTTTATATGATTTAACTACAACAAATGAATATAGATGTATGCGCCCTGATAAAGGAGGGGACATGGTCATCATGAATAAAATAGATTATAGTGGACACATTATGAAGATGTTGGGTGATGAATGTACTTATAACAGAGTGTCAATACATGAGGTCAACAGGACATACAGTAAAATTAACATATTTTTGCTGGATGCATTATATCAAGGGTCAATAAGTGAATGTGAATTTGATTACCTATCGGTAAAGTTCCCAAAAATGCCTAAACTATTTGGGATACCTAAGGTCCACAAAGGTACTGACCATTTACAATTTAGGCCCATAGTATCAGCTAAAGGGTCTAAGACAGAGCCTTTGGCAGCCTTTGTGGACCATTTATGTAAAAAGGCTCTTGCTGATGCTCCACATATCCTTAAAGACTCTTGGCATTGCCTAGAGAGGCTTAGGGAAATATGTGGTGTGGACATTGATACATTTAGTTTTTTAACTGTTGACGTTGTAAATCTTTTTTCGGCAATTCCACATAAAGAGGGATTGGACTTGTTTTATAGCAGTTTGTTGAGCAGTCCGAGTTTTAAGATAGAAAGATTAAATATCTGTCATGAACTTATGGAACTTATATTAACAAGTAATTATCTCTCATTTGAAGGTGAAACATACCAACAGACCAAAGGAGTGGCAATGGGGACTCGCTGTGCCCCTGTCTACGCCAACTTGGTTCTTTTGGCATGGGAAAGGTTGTACATTTTTTCATCTTGTTTTATGGACCATATTTTAATGTACAATAGGTTTTTTGATGATGTACTTATCTTATGGAAGGGCAGTGAGGAAAGTGTGGTAGAATTTATGTCATATATTAATGGTACCACCAAGTTTCTCAAGTTTACTCATTCATGGAATATGATGGCCACAAATTATCTGGATATCTCTATATTCAAAATGGATGGGAGATTGGTCAGTAACATATATAGGAAACCTAGTTACTCCAATTCTATGTTGCATTTTAAGAGTTGTCACCCTTTTCATCAAAGAAAAGGGGTGATAAAAGGACAGATGGTTCGTTTGTCCAGACTTGTTAGTAATGACGAAATATTTAAGAAAGAAATATACAGTATGATAGGGTTATTCCTTGAGAGAGGATACCCTTTAACGTTATTGCTCAAAATTAAGAAAGAAATATATAAGAAAAGAAAAACTTTATATATCCCGATATTAAGAAGTAGTAGCAATATGACATCGTTAACTAGCTGGGACAAAGATATCAGTACACAGAAGCGTGAACTCAATTTTGTATTGAAATTTAATGATAAGGCTACAGAACTCTGTACTAGTTTAAAGAATATCTGGGATCAATGTTTAAGCAGGCAGACCAGAGAAATTGTAGGTGAAAGTCCAAACATAGTCTTTGGTCGGGGAAATAATATGAAAAATATCTTAGAAAAAGAAAATACAAGATACACAAGGTCCCGTATGAGTAAATGTGATAAATGCACTAGTTGTAGATTTATAGCTGAGGGATCCTATGTCTGTGTGGTTGGGTATGGGCGTACAATAGCATGTCCAGGTCTTTGTAATTGTAATACGAAGAATTGTGTCTACATTGCATCCTGTATGTCATGTGATGCATATTACATTGGTATGACTACTCGGAGATTAAGAGATAGAATTGGTGAGCATAACAGATGTATAAAAAGGAATGATGAACACAATGCTTTATATCTGCACACTAAAGCTTGTAGCAACTTCACCAGATTTTTATTTTTTATTATTGATAGGGTGATGCCTTTTACAAATTGTGATATTAGTAATAGGGTTGAGTTACTGGAAATGGAATGGCAGATAAGGCTCAATGCCACCAAGTATCCAGGACTAAATGAGCATATTTCTTTAAAACCCCAGTTAAAATACAGAGCAAGTGTGATATAAAATGGTTTTTAATTACTTCTTGGATTTATTATATTTATATATATATATATATCTTAATACATGTACACTTATATATTGTTTTTTATTTCATAGTATGGAATTTAAATAATTGTTTTTAGTATGTATGGTTATTCATATTAGCTTTAAGCATAAATGCATTTTATTGTGTATACAAGAAAAGATTGCAGTAATTGGGTAATTAGTTAATTAATTAAGCTGTAGGGTGAGTGGGTGTGTATATAAATGTAACTGTTTTTGAATGTAGTCTATGACTCTGATGATACCAGGTTCACTGGTGAAAGCGCTCAGTCTTTTCCGTTTTTGGAATAAAATTATTGAACTTCTGTGTCTTGGTGCTCGTGCCTTCCTTACCTACACTGTGGTGGAGCTGTTGTGTTCAAATTCAAGAATAGTATGCCATAACCCAGCATGTCACTGCTAATACTTTCCCAGGAGACAGGTGAGCAGGTAGACCCCTTTCATGCCTCTCCCACATATCAACTCCAGCAGGGGCTTCATCCAGTAGCTGAGCTCTGGTTGCCTGGGGTGCAGTCCAAGCTTTATTCTTCCATGACAGTGGAGATGTCATAATACATAACTAATAGAGTTTGAATGCAGTGACTTAGAAAACCATTACATTGTACATATTCAGTAGGATTAATTATTTAGAATAACTAAGACTGGAAGATATCACATGAAGAATTATATAATGAGTAGAGTAAAACATTAAAGTAACTTTCAGTGACTATTTGGTATGAAAAAATCTCATGCCAAGTATATGAAATGAATAAATCAAAAAATTCAGTTGTATTTGATAGACACTGTAACTGCTACATTACGATTTATGTTTTGCATGTTCAATTTCAGTTGCTTCTAATACCGGTCTGCTTATGATGTTACATAATCTAACTCTGGTTTTATTATTTGCTGTTTTACATTTACTTTACTGTACTTTCATGTTTCATTTCATAATATGAAAATATAACTTCCTCAGTCTCAGTTTCCCATATAACACCTGGCTAATGAAATGAAAATTCAAAATATATCATTTTTAGCAAAGGCTTAACAGGGAAACTCTTGTCAGGTTGTTTATGTTAGGGTGCCCTGTTGCAGTTTTTCTCTGTTATAACCTAATACTGTAATCTTAATTTAAATGTAAATGAAGTACTTTCTTGTTGTCTTGCTATGGCTTCAAAATATATGATTATCTATTTGCATACTCACTCATGCAAGGCATCGTTAGTGCTAATGACATGCATGTTCAGGGCAGCAGATGTGCTCAGATTCAGGTTGTACATATGTTAAGAACTGTCTCTATTACTCAAAGGGGTATAATAATTAACATTCATTTTGCATTTGCTATTCATTAAATAGATTCATGGCTATCACAGAGCAAGAAAGTAGGAGTAAAAACATATAATTCCAGCAGTGATGGATGCAATAGAATCACAATAGCTCTCGGAATCTGAAAGTCATGAGCATTTGTACAAGGCCTGACTTGTCTAGGAACTATTGTACTCTTATTTCTATTTGCCCATATTAATTTTCCATTGACTTTTGGCTGGAATTTCTACTTTGTAAGTGTGACGGAGTCAGTCAGACCTTTAGAACTGTCCATCCCCTTATCATTTCCTATTTAATGTCTGAATCCAGGGTACATTGTATTAGTCTCATTACTGTTACACTAGACGCAGTAGCTTTACACACAAGTTCCTTTATTTGTACAAATTTTTAGTGTCTCAACAGATAGATATCACACTCACCTTTGATGCTAGGAATATTAGAAGGCTGGGGCTTCTAATGTCATTCCTGCTGATTAAATTTGTATTCCGGTACTGAATGTGTACTGCAACTTAAAAGGGTGCTGAACTCCCAAGTTGCAATCCTTCATATAAGACATCAGTCCAAAGTCCCAGCTGCCTGATCTGCCATCTGTCTGAGCTACTGGAGGAAGGGGCAGATGTAAGAGAGAGAGAGAGAGAGAAAACGGATAGTGGACTAACCTCTCTGGGATGATTTCACCTACAAACAGTTATCCAGAAACAGTGTTACAAGGATGCTGTAATTTCTATCTCCTTCCTTATATTCTTAAAAGACAAATAGTTTAGCAAAAGCCTCTCCACATGCACACACACACACACACACACACACACACACACACACACACACACACACACACACACACACACACACACACACACACACACACACTAGATCACTTACTAGTAATCCTTCCTGCCATTCCTGATGGTAAATTTTTAGATTATTTATTTTAATTTGTTAACTGGGGTATAGTCCTAATCACAACAGACTGAGTTTAGTGTCAGCCTGGGAAAACATAAAACACATGACGACAGTTAAGTAAATACATTAAAGCAATAGACTTAAACCAGACCTCTCAGCCATACCAAATTCCTTGGTTTTTACCAGATTTGAGGTCAAATTAATGGGGTGTCACAAACTCCCGAGTGGCCCCTTTAATTTCCTATGTTCCCAGGGTTTTTTCCAAACATTTAATTTTTTTTGCTGATGTCATCATGCGTAGGAAGCATGTGTGGTAAAGTCAGCTCCATGAGCCTGTCAGAATTTGGCTGAGGGCTGGAGGGTGTGTCTGCCTGATTGTGTTTCCATACAGCAATGTGTATGGGTGAGAGGACCAGAAAAAGTTAAAACACTCTGTTCTTCTACCTGAATCCTGACCTGTCTGCAATACTAAGTGTTACTGTTATTTAGGGAGTGCGTGGGTTCCTGCTCATTTGAGGTTTGCAGTTCTGCTCATTTCCATTCTGAGATTTGCAATTTGCTGAGGGTTCCGGTCTGAGTTCTGAAGTGCCATTGCAATTAGTTAGGGAGAGGTTTGCAATGCCATTGCTCAGGTGTGTGTGGTGTAAAATGCTCCCCTTGGGTGTAACTGGTGGATAGAATCACTCAGACTCAAACCCTGCCTCTTAGATACAAGGAGCAAGAGCCTAAATTCTCTAGCCATGCCACCACTTGTTATTCAAGAAGTTTAGTCCAATGTTTTACAGAGTATGGTTCCTCTTACAATTTATGGTTTTCTAGCAAATCAGTGAGAAATAAATTCACTAAGTAATGATAGCCTTTTAAGTTTCAGTCTTCCACATAAAACATTTTATTCTAGCAACTCTTCTAAGATTATACAAGTAATGTTTAAAATGTGTCCCTGGTTTTGGGCCTTTGCCCCCCCCACCAGTAAATTTTGGCTTTTTCCAGCTTTCCTGTGCTGCATAGTTCTTCAGGGGAGAGAGGTTTAGTGCTGCTTATGGCAAGCCTGTTTGTACTTGCTGTTAGTAGTACAACAGGTAGAATGCTTGCTTTTGATGCAGAAGGCTATGGGTTCTGCTGCGCAGCATGTATATGGATTTCTGATAGTGTACTGTGTTGTACTTTTAAAGGGGGTGGATGCTGCAGTCCTGACAATGTCCTCTTTGATGGAGATACCTCTATGAACCTGTTATCAGTTTACCATCCATTCCCTATTGCAATATTACTAGCGTATCTTTTTTAATGTAACATAGACAATTTATTCCTCAAGGCAACCAGCACTTTATTTGTAGATGAAACAGTGAAATATAAAGTTGTTTGCTAGCAGCAACCTCTTCATTAGTTACAGTACTCTTTAATCTGGAATTATTTAGATGACTTTAATGTGGAATTATTTAGATGACTTTTACTTCTGCAGAGATTGTGCATATTTACTGATTCTGGTGGATGGTAGAAGATTGAGTATACTTTTACTTATTTAACATTTGTTAACAGAGAAAGTCTAACTTGGAACATAGCCAATTTTCAGTGGAGGTCCAGGAGAAATGCTCCAGATGCATGTCTTTGAAATGTGGGAAGAAAACAGAGCACCCAGAGGGAACTCACAGAAATGCAGGGAGGACATGCAGACTACACATAGAAGGTACTCCAGCCAAGAATTGAACTGGAGAACCTCTGGCTGTGAGATGACAACTCTACCGCTGCACCACTGCACCATTCAAATGATAGGAATTATGATAGAAATGTTCTGAATTGGGCAGTTTTGTCATTATTGGTCCTTGCATTTTGTTTCATTGCTTACTGTAAAAATATTCAAAACAAATTTAAAACTTGCTCTAACAAGTGTGCTGTATATATAAGGAATATAATTTAATGCAATCAGGAAGGTGTATCAAAGAACACATGTACGTTTCATGTGCAAGGGGCCAATGATTTGAAAACAGCCCAAAATTAATCTTTATCTGCCACTAGCCAGATGCATTTTCTTTGAATGTGGGTTTCAATGCTGTTTCAATGAATGTGAGTTTCAAAGGCAGGGAAGTTTTAATGCTAAAATCTGTTTTAATTGTGAAACCTGCTTTGTTAAGCACATATCTATTAGTGTTTGTGCTATAAAATGCAAAATATAAGTTTAAATGAAATCCATATAATCATTGCAAACGTAAAGCAGTATGCACATTACAGCGTTTATGGTAAATGAGGTGAAATAGCCAAGTAATGGGACATTAGAATGGCTGCCGGGGGGGGGGGGGGCTGTGTATGGGGGACCCAATTTGACCATGATTTTGTGAGGGCGGAAGGGCGGCAAACTCAAAGACAGCCCTGGGTGGGACAAATTCTAGCTATGCCACTGATCAGTAGGCCATGGAGAATGACTTTTGGAGGTCCTAGCAAACAATAATATTCTTCTGCTAAGATTAGAATATTATCTACCAGTAAATGCCCTACTTTTACCACAAAACCCACATACTGCAAGTCACCAAAAACAAAATCCTAAGGTTCATAATCTTCTCCCTTCCCAGTGAACATCATTGCTACACATTTTTAAAAAAATTACCATTTACTACAGGGTCTGGAGGGCTATATTTTGGTTGTCTGTTCTTCAGTTCGTGTTTGAAAGTCGGTATCTCACAATTCCATTGGAGTTGGAGGGGTTACATAATTATGCATGCAAATTTCATGTTAATCAGCGTACAGATTTGTACCTATTTTTCATGGGCCTTTGTCCAGATTTTTGATGTTTCCAGGTTGAGAGGTATGACTTAAACTAGAAAATGGATTGCTAATGATAGCATACAATGCATAAACAGTGTACTTCAAGTTTATATTTACAAATGTACACTACATACAGAAATATGTCAGCCACACAAAAATGTGTGAGAGGTGCAAAGGGGCAAAGGAATTAAGGTGTGAGAGTGGTTTGGGTGAAGTTGAGGTAGAACTGTAGAGAAAGTGGCATAATATTCTATATCTGAATATTCATATTATACAAAACAAAAGCACATCTTAGATACCATTGCAACCACAGCATTATATACAATAACACATTAATTGTATCCTCATAGAACCTATCTTATCCTAATTCAAAATGACCATATAATAAGGTTTGTCCATTTGGAGTAATAAGTATAAAGGTCCCCAAGTAACAAAAAAATTGCTTTGCATTTCGTCCGATTCACAATGTTGTAAAAAACATGCAGTACAGTTAGGGAAAGTAAAAAGCTTGCCTCAGGAATATTTATATTTTACATTACCTTCTACAATTTCCTGTGTGACAGGAGCCCACAAGGAATTCCACATGGAAGCAAGCATACACCTGCCACAAAGACATTTGCTGATTTTCAAGCAATGAAATAAATGTACGTATAATAAATGCTAAGTGGTTCCAAGTGGTGCTTACACAGTAAAAAAAAATGATAAAGAATTTAGGAAGAATATTCATCATCATCATCATTGTACATCTACCGTACACAAATAAATGCTGAAAGGTACACTTAGTTCAAAGTCTATACAAAACTGATGATGTAGGCATTAATACGCAAAGCTCTGAGCAATTTCTAGGAATATTACGCTACTCAGGGAAGTAATAAGAAATAGAGTACCTCTTGGCCTCTTGAGAAGGGTTCCAAACCAAACACCTTTTTTCATAGTATTGTGTTTAGAAAATAGACTTTGTCACAGAAACTGTGGGGAGACTCATGTAATGTGACCAAGTAGTGGTAAATAATATGATGAATTTAAAGGATCAAATAGATGAAAGAAGCGTGCAGAACAGGCTGCCAGCAAAAATCCAAGTTTATTTAAGTGCTTTTCATCAAGCTTCAGACTTCATCAGAATAAACTCACATAATCATGACAAACATATATACACCACCCCAACTAACCATTGGTCAATGTAATTACATCATTTCCTATAAAACAAACATTATACAAGATTCATACAAATTGTTAAAACTTGATGTTCTTACATGAAATGAAAATAAAAATACAACTGATCATCATCATCATCTTCTTTCGGCTGTTCCTGTTAGGGGTCGCCACAGCAGATCACCTGTTTCCATTTCTTCCTGTCCTCTGCATCTTGCTCTGTCACACCAACCACCTGCATGTCCTCTCTCACCACATCCATAAATCTTATCTTAGGCCTTTCTCTTTCCCTGTTTCCTGGTAGCTTCATCCTTAGCATCTTTTTCCCAATATACTCCACATCCCTCCTCAGCACATGTCCAAACCAACGTAGACTTGCCTCTCTGGCTTTGTCTCCAAACCTTCCAACCTGGGCTGACCCTCTAATATACTTATTCCTAATTCTGTCCACCCTCGTCACACCCAGTGCAAATCTTAATATCTTTAACTCTGCCACATCCAGCTCAAACTCCTGTCTTTTTGCAATGCCACTGTCTCCAACCCATATAACATAGCTGGTCTCACTACCCTCTTGTAGACCTTCCCTTTCACTCTTACAGGTACTCGCCTGTCAAAAATCACTCCTGACACTCTCCTCCACCCACTCCATCCTGCCTGTACTCTCTTCTTCACCTCTCTTCCACACTCACCATTACTCTGAACTATTGACCCCAAGTATTTAAACTCATCCACCTTCGCCACCTCTACTCCTTGCATCCTCACCATTCCTCTATCCTCCCTCTCATTCAAACACATATATTCTGTCTTAGTCCTGCTGACCTTCATTCCTCTTCTCTCTAGAGCATATCTCCATCTCTCCAGGGTGTCCTCCACCTGTTCTCTACTCTCACTACAGACCACAATGTCATCTGCAAACATCATAGTCCATGGGGACTCCTGTCTGATCTCGTCTGTCAACCTGTCCATCACCATTGCAAATAAGAAAGGGCTCAGAGCTGATCCTTGATGTAACCCCACCTCCACCTTAAATGCATCCGTCACTCCCACCACAGACCTCACTGCTGTCACACTACCCTCGTACATATCCTGTACCACTCTTACATACTTCTCTGACACTCCTGACTTCCTCATACAATGCCACAACTACTCTCTAGGCACCCTGTCATATGCTTTCTCTAAGTCTACAAAAACACAATGCAACTCCTTCTAACATTCTCTGTACTTCTCCATCAACACTCTCAGAGCAAACATCGCATCTGTAGTGCTCTTTCCTGGCATGAAGCCATACTGCTGTTCACTAATCATCACGTCCCTTCTTAACCTAGCTTCCACTACTCTTTCCCATAACTTCATGCTGTGACTGATCAATTTAATCCCTGTGGAATTACTACAGCTCTGCACATCACCCTTATTCTTAAAAATCGGTACCAAAACACGTTTTCTCCATTCCTCAGGCATCCTCTCACTTTCTAAGATTTCATTAAACAATCTGGTTAAAAACTCCACTGCCATTTCACCTAAACACCTCCATGCTTCCACAGGTATGTTATCTGGGCCAACAGCCTTTCCATTCTTCATTCTCTTCATAGATATCCTTACTTCCTCCTTGTTAATCCATTGTACTTCATGATTCACTATCCCTACATCATCCAACCTTCTCTCCCTCTCATTCTCTTCATTCATCAACCCCTCAAAGTACTCTTTCCATCTCCTCAATGCACTCTCCTCGCTTGTATGTTTCCCTCATTATCCTTTATCCCCTTTACCTGCTGCACATCTTTCCTAGCTCGGTCCCTCTGTCTAGTCAATCAGTACAGGTCCTTTTCTCCCTCTTTAGTGTCCAACCTTTCATACAACTCTTCATATGCCTTATCCTTAGCCTTCACCACCTTTCTCTTTGCCATGCACCTCATCTCCTTATACTCCTGTCTACTTTCTTCATCTCTCTGACAATCCCACTTCTTCTTTGCCAACCTCTTTGCCTGTATACTCTTCTGTATTTCCTCATTCCAACACCATGTCTCCTTGTCATCCTTCCTCTGTCCCGATGTGATACCAAGCACCTTTCTAGCCATCTCCCTTACTAGCTCTGCTGTAGTTACCCAGCTATTTGGTAACTCTTCACTGCCATCCAGTGCCTATCTTAACTCATCCCCGAACTCCATCTCACGATTACCCTTTTTCAATTTTCACAATTTGATCCTTGGTGCCGCCCTCACACTCCTCCTCCTCTTCTTGATCACCAACGTCATCCTACAAACCAACATCCTATGCTGCCTAACTACACTTTCTCCGGTCACCACTTTACAGTCTCCAATCTCCTTCAAACTGGCCCTCCTACATAAGATATAATCCACCTGTGTGCATCTTTCTCCACTCTTGTATGTCACCTTATGCTCCTCCCTCTTTGTTAAAATACATATTCACCACAGCCATGTCCATCCTTTTAGCAAAATCCACTACCATCTGACGTTCTGCATTCCTTTGTTTAACACCATACCTACCGATCATTTCCTCATCCCCTTTGTTCCCTTCCCCAACATGCCCATTAAAATCTGCTCCAATCACCACTCTCTCACCCTTAGGTACAGTCATCAAACCTATAAAAAATACATATATTTTAATTTTAAAACAGAACTCAAGGAAATTCTGTCATTAAGACCGGGTACTTAGCAGGCATTAGTTTTAATCTGCCAAGTCAATTCCTTGAATTCTAGCCATTCATCCACTGGTCCCCCTCTTGCTCCAAGGTCAATGTGGTCTATGGCCATAAACTTAAAAGTATGTATGAATCATGCACATATGTGCTTATACAAAGCACTGTTTATGTTTTTATTCTTGATGTCATACAGGTGTTGGTATACCCTTTGCCTCCGTGCCCTTTTGGTCTTACCAATATTGACACTGTTGCATAGATCACACACTGTGACATACACCACCCCCTTAGAGTAACAGGAGTATTTCTTTGTTGGTTTTACCATTCCATAATGATTCGGATGGCCTCACCTTGAAACATAGCTGGACACTGATTACATCTCCCGCATTTGTGGAAACCACCCAGTATGGGTGCACTTGAGTCTCTTTCTAATAGCCTCTTTAGACTAACTTCCCTCTTGTACACTATAGTTGGCTTGTTTCCGACTACTGAGTGTACTTCATTGTCAATAGTGAACATATCCCGTAATCTACATATAATGTTCTTGATGCCATTTTCATTGGACATTAAGCAAAAAATGTCCCTATTTCCCTTTTTCTTTTTTTCTAATCACTTCATTGGCAATGTCCTGAACAAAATTGCCAGGGTAGCCCCTTCCGGACAGCATATTTTTTTAACTTAGCACACTCACTCAAAAAAAGCTAACCTAACATACTGGCCCTTGACAAGGGCTCTTTTTTGGTGCACCAGATGCCAGCTATCAAAATGCAACAATGAATTTGAGTATGTTGGCTTCCTATAAAAATCAGAAGTGAAAGCCTTGTTTTCATAATCTTTTTTGACTGTTACGTCCAGAAAATTCAATTGGTCATTGTCCCTGGCCATGGTGAATTTAAGGAAGGAGGTAGTTTGATTAATGTAAATGAAGAACCTATCCAGTTCCTCTTCACTTCCCTTCCAGAAAATCACCAGGTCATCAAGGTACCACCCGTTTAGTGCCCAACAGTCTTTATAAGTTGAATTTAAAATAAATCCTCCCAGTGTGCCAGCACAATGTTGGCAAAACTGGGGGCGCAACAGGCGCCCATCGCTACTCCTTGCTTTGTTTAAAAAGCTGCCTCTTGAAACAAAAAAAAATAGTTTTTGAGCACAAGCTCCATACATGTACATATGGTTAAAATGGTATTATGCACTAGAGTGGAGTCGAAACACAAATATTCATAAATCCACAATCATCTGAGCAAGAGGTGATCATTAACACGTTACTGCCGGGCACGCAATAAAGTTCCGTCGAGTTTTATGTTAGAAGGGAATTAGATGACGCACTGAATAAAATCTGAAGAGGACGCTCCTCCCAGAATACCTGATGCAGAAAAACAAACAAAAATGTTTGCAATGTCACTGGAGCACTGATCTTGCTCGGCTTCAACACCCTTCCCATCCTGATATTGAAGGAACCCTTTGAGTCTCTGACACCTTTTGCTGGATCATGTATTCCCCAGAGGACAAGTGTGTTTTTTTTGCTACTGCAAAAATTAAATGTAAGCTCCTGCGGGCTTTTAGTGTACTGCTCCTTTGTGCTATTATAGCCTGTTGTTCTGTGGCTTGTTACTGTAATATATGCTCCGACAGCGTGCACACTAGCAGGGACTATACGTCTTCCACTTCCTCTTGACTGTGACCCTGTACTCCTACCTGTAGGTGGCAGTAGAACTCAGTTTTTTCCCCTCTTTCTTCTCTTTTAAACAGGAATTCTGTCCATTCTTCCTTAGGTGACTGTGTCTCAGTTACTTAGTGCAGTTCTTAACTACTCCAGCTGATACTTTTTTCTCTGCTCACCTCGACTGGAGGTGGGGTGTTCCCACCTCTGTTTGCAGTTCCCTCCCAAGCTCTGTCCTGTTCCATCATACAGCTCTTTTTTCCAGCCCATCACAATTCCTAACCACCTCCCCCAACTCCCAGCTCTTCTACTTGAATTAGTCATTTTCTGCCGAGCCATCCCTAGAGAATATACATGTCCTAGATTAGTCCCGGAGTGTAGTGTGCACGCTGGTAAGGCATTTTATCATATTTTACAAGTGTGCTCAAGCTTTCATCTGTATACTGAATACTGAGGAAATTGTTTAGAGTATGGCATTTTATCATATTCTATAAGTGTGTTTAAGCTTTCTTCTTTTCACTGAATATTGAAGAAATTGTCTAGAGTGTGCGCCGGTAAGGCGTTTTATCATCTTTTTATACAGAATACTAAAGAAATTGTCTATAGTGTGTGCCAGTATGGCGTTTTATCATATTTTATAGGTGTGTTCAAGCTTACATTTTTATACTGAATACTGAGGAATTTGGCTAGAGTATGTGCCACTAAGGCATTTTACTTGTTTCCTGTCCTTTAGTCCTGTTTGCTGTGCTTATTTCATACTGTATTCTCAAGCAACTTGTGTAGAGTGTGTGCCAATAGGATGCTTCACCTGCTCTTGCACTGTCTTATGCATGTATATTGCACCATGAAATGCTTATTTTATGCTAAGCAATTAGTGCAGAAATACTCCTTCTGAGTGAACTGCACATCACTCCTAGGTTTTAGACACATTATGAGTGTATTGCTTGCTGTAAAACGCTCTCTGGCTTAGCTGCAGACCACCAACAAACACACACGCAATTACCTACAGCTAAGGTGGTTTGCCTTAGTCGCAGTACACCAGCCATCTCTCACGCATCTCTTGGCATTTCTCCTCTGCTGCACTCTGGAATGTGTATTGTGTCAGCTACCTTTTTTTGTTACATTATTTGGTATACCCTGAAAGCCTGTTTTACATGTGTTTTTCTGATGTGCTGCTTTGACCTAATACTCTGTACACTGTCTTCACGATCCCTCTAACTCTCTTCTACCCACTAAATGCACTACCCAAACATCCACTCTCAAGTCCTCTTGCTCTGTTCACCCATGCTCTCCTCCATACCCACCTCACTCCCATCTTGTGATAAATGCACATAGACATATAAATCCTTGATCTAATTCCATTTTTTTTGCTCTCTTCTAGCTTTCTCGGCTTCAACACCCTTCCCGTCCTGATATTGAAGGAACCCTTTGAGTCTCTGACACCTTTTGCGGGATCATGCTTTCCCCAGAGGACAAGTGTATTTTTTTTTGCTACTACAAAAATTAAATGTAAGCTGCGGGCTTTTAGTGTGCTGTTCCTTTGTGCTATTATAGCCTGTAGTACTGTGGCTTGTTACTGTAATATACACCCTGACAGCGTGCACACTAACAGGGACTATACCTCCTCCACTTCCTCTTGACTGTGACCCTGTACTCCTGCCTGTAGGTGGCAGTAAAACTCGGTTTTCCCCTCCTTCTTCTCTTTTAAACAGGAATTATGTCCGTTCTTCCCTAGGTGACTGCTGTCTCAGTTACTCAGTGCAGTTCTTAACTGCTCCAGCTGATACTTTTTTCTTTGCTCACCTCATCTGGGGTTTCTGTTGTGCCCGCTTTGCTCCCACCCTGCCCCCAATTCCCACCCACCCCAGGACCTCTACATGTATACACATATAACCACACCTACTTCCTCTTTACCAACCTTCTCCACCCCTATCATCCCTCCAATAATTCTCTATTCTACTGGCTTCTGCAGCCTGATTCAACCACCACACATTCACTCTTAGCACCTCAAGCCTCACCATGCCTTCAATATCTATATCCTTCTCTATCCAACTACTATTACTTCTTAACATATCCTACATCCACTACCTTACCCAGCCCACTTCCACCAACCACTCACCATTCTTTCACACAACCAACCAACTTACCTCACCACTCTCAGGCTCACCTATTCCTATATCCCCCAGCCTATATCCTATAAATAACTTTCTACTTTTTCCCTATAAACGTATTACTCCAGTCTACTCCCTCACTAACCATCACAACCCTCACAATTCTAACAAAGCTCAACTCAGACTATAAGCAGTCCACTTACCTCTCTAGCCTTATCCAACATCTACCTACCATTCTGCTATCAGGAGATATACACCCCAACCGAGGCCCCCACACCTCCCCCTCTATACCTAAATCCATCCTACTAGCTTCTCTAAATGCCCAAAGCATAGCCAATAAAATACCCAACCTCCATGTCTGGCTTGTCCACAACAAACCTGACATCCTGTCTATCTCTGAAACTTGGTTAAAACCACACATACATGATTCCGAAATTGCACCACCCAACTATTCCATCATCAGAAAAGATAGAACCCACAAAAAAGGGGGAGGAGTAGCTTTCCTGTACTCATCCTCCTCATCAGTTACTCTCTACAACAAACCTACTCCCCACTTTGCTAATGCAGAATTACTCCTAACTTCACTTCAAGTAAATAGACGCAAACATATATGCATAGCCTCTCTTTACATCCCCCCTGGTGACAACATTTCAACACTTGAAAGCAACCTCTCATGGCTTTCAACCAACATTAACAATGAAACAATAATCTTGGGTGACATGAATATTAATTGGACCTCCGTTCAATCTCCCACTAACCCTCTAAATATAAACCTCTATAATTTCTCTCAACTAATCAACTCCATAACCAGACCCTCTAAAAACCTCTCTAACGGCAGTACCCTAGACTGGATCTTAGTCTCCCACCCACATAATTTCTCTAACAGTGGCACTCTTCCCGATTCACTCAGTGACTACCTCCCCACTTTCACTCTCCGACTTCCTTCTTCCATATATCTAACACATAACTATATCACTACTCGCAACCTAAAACACTTCAAACCAGATACTTTCTCCAACTCCCTAAAGTTAATTAACTGGAACCCTCTAAAAGCTCTACCATTGGAAAATGCAGTTGCCTACTTCAACTCAACTTTCTTAAACCTTTTAGATTGCCATACTCCCATAAAATTAAAAAGAATAAAAAGCAAAACTGCCCTTGGCTAACTAAAAACACACTAGGTACCATGTACCTTAGAGATAAAGCCTGGGCACATCACCAGAAAAACAAATCACCCTCTACCCTTAAGGAATATAAAACACTTTGTGACAAAGTTAAAAAGCTTATTACTGTAGACCGACAGAATTATTTCTCCCTGCTTCAAAACAACCATAAAACTAACCCACAAAAAATTCTAGAAAGGCATCTCCACTCTCATCAATCCCAGTAAAACAAAAATCCCCAGCCCTGACCCAAATGCACTGGACATCAATCTTGCCACAATTTAACTCCTTTTTCATTGACTCCATCTCGAAACTAACCTCATCCTTCCATAACACTATACCCTCCACTTCTCCAGCATCCTTCTCCAACAACACTTTAGCCACCATCTCCGCATCTCCTGTCACATCTTCACCATCTCTTCCACTCTCAAACACACTCAGCTCTCAGTCCCTTCCCTTTTCAGCAAATCCTTCTCCTCCCTCCTTCTCAAACAATACTTCACCCTCCTCTTCTTCATCTCTTGTCACATCTTCTCCATCTCCTCCTCTCTCTAACACACTCTCTTCTCAGCCCCTACCTTTCTCAGTAAATCCTATACCCATATCTACCATAAAAAAACTCCTATAGAAACTGAAACCATGTTCAAATGCCCCCGATAACATCCCCTCATACTTTCTTAGCATAGCTGCTGAAGCCATTTCCTTGCCCATCAGTATTCTAATCAATCGCTCTATCCATGAAGGTCATGTACCCCTGATTTGGAAAAAGGCTTTTATCATACCCTTACACAAAGGTGGCAACAATAACAATATCTCTAATTTCCATCCCATTGCCATCCTTTCTCCCATTTCCAAAATTCTAGAAAAGTGCAACCATCTACAACTCCTTCCCTATCTTATTGACAACAACCTATTAACTCCCACACAACATGGATTTAGACCCAGACACAGTACCATGACTGCCCTTCTCTCCTTCCTTGAAACTGTGAATAAAGCATGAGACTCTGGTAATATTGTATCTACACTGCTACTCAACCTATCTAAAGCCTTCAACACCATTTCTCACAATCTCCTACTTGCTAAACTCTCTAAACTAAATATATCCCCCTCCTCTATAAACTGGTTCAACAGCTACCTCTCCAACAGACAACAAGCAGTAAAATAGAACAAAGCCACCTCCTCATTCATTAATACCGTCACAGGTGTTCTCCAGGGGTCCATACTGGGTCCCCTCCTTTTCAATATATTTATAAATGACTTCCACTGCTCCATCCCTTACACTAATCTTATCCAATATGCAGACAATTCAACTATAATCTGTTCTGCCAGCTCCATCCCCACACTCCTAAAGCTTACCCAAGATGCATTCTTAATCACTGAACAGTGGATGAAAGAAAATCACTTAGCACTCAATGCCTCTAAAACTAAACTCATGGTATTTACCCCCTCTAAAGCCACCTCCTTCAATACAGCTTCATTCTTTATTTCCAGCCACAACAACACAACTATTGAATTGATATCTGAGGCCAAACTACTAGGAGTCCTTATAGATAACCAGCTCAAATTCAACTCCCCACCTACAACTAAATATTAAAAAAACACCAAAAACTTGGCATGCTTTACAGCCAAAATCGCTGCCTCACCCCTCCACTAAATTTAACCTCTCTGTCACATTTCTCTTCCCCTCTCTACTTTATGGTGCCCCACTCCTAACTAACCTACAGTCCTCTCTCAAGACAAGACTCTCTTCCTGCTACAATAAAATTGACAAGTTCACTACCAGCCATAAATCATTTACTCACCATTGTGTATCCCTCCACACATTATGCAATCATCTCACCTACACTCAACTCACTCTAGCTCACAAGCTCATCTTCAACCCCTCCCTCTGTCCCTCCCTCTCCTCTACCTTCAAAATGCACCTCGCAGATAGACTACTAAGATCTAACAACAAAATCCTATAGAACTGTACAAACCAACCCATCCCCCAGGTAAAAATCTCCTATCCTGTGCCCTTGCATGCCTCTGGAACTCCCTACCACCTTCTATACGAACCACCACCAATCACTCTTTATTCAAAAAATCACTTCACTCACATCTTATATCCCTGTGGGAATGCTCCTGCTCCCACCCTACATCATTTATTCTCCTCTTTGTACTGGCAACATCTTCTATACTTCATTCTCTAAGTTGTACTCTCTGCACTAGCTTTTACTATCCCATGAGTAACAAGCTACTCAGATACTATAACATGTAATTCTCATTTCTAAAAATTACCTTAAAATACAATGTTCTCTAAAATGTAAAGCCTTTGTTATTTACTCCATAATATAACGTTCTTTCTAAATGTAACTGTTTTTGTATTCTGTAGTATTTGTACTTTTTGTAACCTAAAACCATACTCTGTAGTAATTGTACTTTTTGTAACCTAAAACCATGACTGTAATCTTTTCCTGTATTTGGAGCTTTTCTCCCCAGGACTCCATTGAAAACAGGTTATTTTTGGCCCAATGGACTATCCTGGTAAACCAACTGCAAATAAATAAATAAATAAAACCACACCAAGCCCTCATGGTGTGGAATGACTGAGAATAAATCTTTAATGTCAATGGTCACCATAACAAGACCATTGTCATACATCTCAGGTTTTATTTTGGTGAGAAAATCCCACGAATCCCTAATAATAGTGCTTCTTCCATCAAGTACTCCCTTCACTTTGCAGTCAACAAATTTTGCTAGGGCAAATGTCTTGGAGGCCTTGGCATCTACTATTGGATGCAGGGGTGGGGTTGTTGATTGACTTGTGAAAAGTAGTTGGAATCCTTGTTTCCTTTCCTTGGTGTCTAAAAAATCGTGTTCACTTAATTCCAACTGGCCATTGAATAATAATTCATACAGGGTGAGATCAATATTCCTGTAGGCAATGTTCATCTCATTGCATGAGACTTCAGTGTAAGTCTCACTAAACAACAATTCAAGCATTTTGCTATTGTATTTGGAGACATCCATCACAATCAACCAACCACCCTTGTCCGGTTTCATGATATGGACATCTCTCTTACCCAATATTTCATTGAGCAGTTTTTTCTCCATGAAGAAGCGCTATTATTAGGGATTCCTGGGATTTTCTCACCAAAGAAAAACCTGAGATGTACGATGATGGTCTCATTATGGTGATTATCAACATTAAAGATTTATTCTTAGTTATTCCACACCATGAGGGCTTGGAGTGGTTTTATGAATATTTGTCTTTCAACTCCAGTCTAGCACATAAGACCATCTTGACCATATGTACATGTATGGAGCTTGTGCTCGAAAACAATTTTATTTGTTTTGTGGGCCAGCTTTTTAAACAAAAGCAAGAAGTAGTGATGGGCACCTGTTGTGCCCCCAGTTTTGCCAACATTGTGCTGGCACACTGGGAGGATTTATTTATTTTAAATTCAACCTATAAAGACCCTTGGGCACTATATGGGTGTTACCTTGATGACCTGGTGATTTTCTGGAAGGGAAGTGAAGAGGAACTGGATAGGTTCTTAATTTACATTAATCAAACTAGCTCCTTCCTTAAATTCACCATGGCCAGGGATAATGACCAATTGAATTTTCTGGATGTAACAGTTAAAAAAGATTATGCAAACAAGGCTTTCACTTCTCATTTGTATAGGAAGCCAACATACTCAAATTCATTGTTGCATTTTGATAGCTGGCATCTGGTGCACCAAAAAAGAGCCCTTGTCAAGGGCCAGTACGTTAGGTTAACTAGAATGGTGTTTAGACTGGATGATTTTTTGAGTGAATGTGCTAAGTTAAAAAACATGCTGACCAGAAGGGGCTACCCTGGCAATTTTGTTCAGGAAATTGCCAATGAGGTGATTAGAAAAAGGGAAATGAGGACATTGTTTGCTTAATGTCTAATGGGAATGTCCCTACTAGAGAAACCCAGACTGAGAGACAGGAATGTTACTCAAGAGCTTTTATTCTCCCTTTTAATGTTGACTTTTATGACATCAGGAACATTATATGTAGATTATGGGATATGTTCACTATTGACAATGAAGTACACTCAGTAGTGACAAACAAGCCCACTATAGTGTACAAGAGGGAAGTTAGTCTAAAGGGGCTATTAGAAAGAGACTCTAGTGCACCCATACTGGGTGATTTCTACAAATGTGGGAGATGTAATCAGTGTCCAGTTATGTTTCAAGGTGAGGCCATCTGAATCACTGCTTATGGAATGGTAAAACCTAGGAAGAAATACTCCTGTTACTCTAAGGGGGTGGTGTATGTCACAGTGTGTGATCTATGTGACAGTTTCTATATTGGTAAGACCAAAAGGCACTGAGGCAAAGGGTGTACCAACACCTGTATGACATCAGGAATAAAAACATAAACAGTGCTTTGTATAAGCCCATTTGTGCGTCCCCACACATACTTTTAAGTTTGGGGCCATAGACCACATTGACCTTGGAGCAAGAGGGGGACCAATGGATGAATGGCTAGAATTCAAGGAACTGACATGGCAGATTAAAACTAATGCCTGCCAAGTACCCGGTCTTAATGACAGAATTTCTTTGAGCTCTGTTTTAAAATTAAAATCGCTGTATTTTTATAGGTTTATCAGTTGTATTTTTATTTTCATTTTTTGTAAGAACATCAAGTTTTAACAATTTTTATGAATCTTGTATAATGGTTGTTTTAGAGGAAATGAAGTAATTACATTGACCAATGGTTAGGTGTGGTGGTGTATATATGTTTGTCATGATCATGTGACTTTATTCTGATGAAGCCTGAAACTTGACGAAAAGCCCTTAAATAAACTTGGATTTTTGCTGGTGGCCTGTTCTGCATGCTTCTTTCATCTATTTGCTGTTTTTGAGCAGTTTGATTTTGTTTCTTTCTTAATATGATGAATTCAATGAGCATGACACATCTGGGACTAGGTACATAATAGTGGCAACATAGTGTGGCTGTGCTAGGAACAATGCTGTGTACTGCATCTCCACAGCTGCAGTAATGACAGTAACAACACTTCTGAAAAGACCACATTGTGTGCAATCATGTGACCTAATGGAAAGTTTCAGGCAGGTGAGTGCAATCATGTATGTATTAGCACATACATTGAAGCTCCCCATTGCTTCAACATGGTCGCTACAAGTTGCATATAATAGGACACCACAGCAATGTGTCAAGCCATGTATCATATAAATGGAGAGAAAATGGAGAGATAAGATAGACAGAAATAAAGAAAAGCAAACAGAATCACAAAGAAGGACAACAAGACAGTTTGGTGAGGGAGGAAGAAGGGTGTACTTTTCTGTGGCTAGAGGTGCTCATTATTTTTATTAAGAAGTAAGGTAGAATGGGGGAAGGTAGCAAGGTAAATGTGCAGATGGGAAAGAGGGTAAGTAGAAGGATGTGGGGGAAAAATATTACACAGACTGTCATGGGAGGTAGTGACACATGATGGGGCAACAGAGAGATGTGGACAGTCAGATGGCATAGAACCGGTGATGGGGAGGACTGCATTACAAACAATGGATTAGTAGTGACATAAAAGACTGGCATCACTAAAGAAAAGAAACACAAATAAAACAGATTAATGATGTGTGTTACATTTTATTAAAATAGTGCAATGCTGCTAGAAATACACTACGCTTACAGCAGAGGTGGCTCATGCTATTGGGCTGCAGGACTGCAGCCCCCCCTATACAAAAGAAAGAAAGAAATGAATAAAAAAACAAAAAAGACAAAAGACAAAATAAACAAAAGCAAACGCGAGTACAGGAACTCACGCATGAACACTCGCGTCATTTCCTGAGTCCGGAACTCACACATGCACGCTCGGGGCATTTCCTGAGTCGGTACTGCTACTGAACCTGTCTGGAGCATCCAGAGCATGCACACAGAATCCAGACTTCTGGCAAGACAGTCTGGATTAGGAAGACAGCCTGCAACAGCAAAGATCCCAGAAGTCGATGCACTTACAGCTGCACAGACTGGAAGGGGATCAAACCCCAACATCTGCAAGCTGGAGGAAGGACAGGACTTTGACTCTCTTGTAGGTCTTTTGTGCTTGAAACTGGAGCTTTGGCTGGCTGGAATTAATGGGGATTTTGTGTTTGAAACTGGAGCTTTGACTGGTTGGAATAAATGAAGCTGCAGTTTTTGGACTGAAACTCTGCAGGTACTCCAGGTTTTTGGACTGAAACTGTGCAGGTAATACTTATTTATATTAATAAAAGGTGTGTATGTGTGTGTGTGTGTGTGTGTGTGTGTGTGTGTGTGTGTGTGTGTGTGTGTGTGTGTGTGTGTGTGTGTGTGTGTAATACCCCAGTAGCTAGAAAGAAGTCAGGAAATATACCTGGTAGCTAGACTCAAAATCTGTACCTTGGGAGTAGGTAACAAGAGCTTGAATTCCCTACCCACCACCACTTGTGAAATTTTGCCTCATTTTTGTTCTGTTCCTCAAAAACTCTGTGTTTTTTTCTGGATTTTGAATTCACTAAATAATGGCAGGCATTTGAATTTCATACTTCATATTCTTCAGAAAGTACATGGTAACACAAAGCCTTTTATTCTAGCAATTTTCTGTTTATAAGACCAATATTTGAAATGTGTCACTATTTTGAGGGTTGTATTCCCCCATTATTGGCTTTGCCCAGGTTTTTTGTGCTAACAGGTTGAGAGCTATGGTGAGAACTGAATTCACTGAATATGTTTGGGAGCTGTATTCTCCCATTATTGGCTTTGTCTAGGTGTTTTGTGCTAAGAAGTTGAGAGCTATGGTGAGAACTGAATTCACTAAATGATAGACATTTAGGTTTCTGTCTACCTGTCTTTCAAGAAACAGCTGATTTGGCATAGTTGTATATTGCTCTGACTGTAGTGTATAGGGTCCTGGGTCCAAGACTTGGCAGTGAAATGCATGGTGGTAACACAGCATTTTATTCTAGCAACTTTCCAAGATTATGCAAGCAATGTTTAAAATGTATCCCTAGTTTTTGGGCTTTTGCCCCCCCCCCCGCAATAAATGTTGGCTTTTTCCAGATTTCTTGTGCTTCAAAGTTGAGAGATACAGTTGAGTGTTGAGTGCATTTTACAAGGAGCTGAGAGCTTGAAGAGAAGCTTAGTGTTGCTTATGCAGTGGCTGCTTGCATTGTTAATAGCACAACAGCTAATGTGCTCACTTTTGATGCAGAAAACTGTGGATTCTACTCCCACAGTATATTGATGCATTACTGATACTATATTGATGCATTACTGATACTGTAGTGTGTTGTACTTTTAAAGGGGGTGGATGCTGCAGTCCTGAGAATATCCTCTTCAGCAGAGATACCTAGTAACGATGAACATAGTATCAGTTTGCCATCCATTTCCTATTGAAATATTACTAGCTTATCATTTTTAATGTAGCATAGGCAATATATTCCTCAAGAGCAACAGTCACTTTATTTGTAGATGAAACAATGAAATAGAAAAGTTGTGTGCTAGCGACAACCTCTTCATTAGTTACAGATCTCTTTAATGTGGAATTATTTAGATGATTTTTACTTTAGCAGAGATTGTGCATATTTACTGATACTAGTGGATTGTAGAAGTTTGAGTAGACTTTTATGATGGAAATGTTCTGAACTGGGCAGTTTTGTCATTACTGGTACGTGCATTTTGTTTCATTGTTTACTGGAAAAATGTTCAAAACAATACATTTAAAATGCCGTCCAACAGCTGTACTGTATTATACAAGGAATATAATTTAATACAATCAGGCAGGTGTATCAAAAACACATGTATGTTTCCTGTGCAAACAGACCAAAGGTAATCTTTATATGCCACTGGCCAGATGTATTTTCTTTGAATGTGGATTTTGATGATGTTTCAAAGAATGTGAGTTTCAAGGGCGGAGAAGTTTTAATGTTAAGTCTATTTTCATTGTGAAACTACATTCCTTTGTTTAGCAGATGTCTATTAGAGTTTGTGCTGCAAAATGTAAAATAAGACTTTTAAATGAAATCCAAATCATTGTAGAAGTAAAGCAGTATGCACATTACACTGTTTATGGTAAATGGGGTGAAATAGCCAAGTAATGGGACATTGGAATAGCTGCAGGGGGAAGCCCTATTCGACCATGATTTTGTGAGGGGGGAAGGGTGGCAAACTCAGCCCCAGCTGAACTATACCTCTCACCTATCCAGATTTTTGCAGAATGAATAGATTTTTGGTTTGCTCCTCATAACATTTGTGGTTTTATGGCAAATTGTTTAGGAATGAAGTCACTAAATAATGACAGACATTGAGCTTCAGATTTCATACCCTTCAGAAAAATGCATGCTAAAGCAAGACCTGTTATTCTGTCAACTGTCTAAGATTATACAATAGCAGTTTTTAGTACTGTTTGTTATGTTTCCCCAGTATATTTGGCCTTGTCAAGATTTCCTGTGTTAAGAGGTTTAGAGGTATGAGCAAATAAATCACTTTATAGAATTAGGTATATCCAAACTTCTCAACTGTCCCCTATTTTGGCTCAAAATGTTGCTCTCCCCCTAATAATCCCTCTGCAAAATGACAAATTTTGAGCAAAACATGGAGGGTTTCAATTAATAAATAATTGTAATGATCAGAGTAATCAATTACTTTTAGTTTCAGAAATGTATGTAAATTATTTTATTTTGTCAGCTGCTCAAGTTAACATTACTAATATTTAAAAAAGTGTCCCTTCTTTGACAGGTTTCCAGCTGTATTGTGTGGCTATTTTATATTTTTGCATCACATTTTTGGTCCGTTTTTCATAAAATTGTATTTTTCTGGCAAATTAGTGACAAATCACTAAAGACTGAAGTTAGAAAATAATGACAGACATTTTAGTTTCAGATTTCATACCCTTCAGAAAATGCATACTAATGCAAGACCTACTACTCTATTATCTTTCTAAGTTTATAAGAGAAATATTTAAAACTTGTCCTTATTTTTAGGACTTTGTCCCACTTCTATTTATGACATTGGCCAGGATTCTTGCTCTGAGGTTGAGAGGTATGACAAATGTGTCAGAGCCATCACCGTCAGCCAGAGCCATTTCAAACTGTGACATACTTTTGCACCCCACTCCCCCACGTAGTGACTCTGGATGTATCCAAGCAAAGCAAGGAGCAGTTATGCAGTGTAAGTGTGCAAAGTATCCTCCCTTCCAAGGTAGACATAAGCACTGCAGTGGCTTTTTATCTGTCCTTGACTTTGCAGAATGTTCTGGTTTTCTGTCATATTTTATACTGTTGATTTATGCGTCTTCTTATTCAGAAAATGCATGTTGTTGCAGAGCCTGTTGCTCTGTGTTTAAGTAGCAATGCTTTAATGACCATCAGGTAAGCTTGTCTGAGATTGTAAGATGCAAGTAAGCTTTAAAAAGCATACTGTTAAAGAATTGCCAACATCGAAAGCCTTTATGTTGTTGCCATGCAGAGAATATTTACATAACTAGATTGTGCATAAGCCTTAGGTATTGAAATACGTATGCCAGTAGTTGTAATAAAGAACAGGATTGCAGTATTTTCAGAAGCTCAATACATTTGTTGGAGGCTTGCAGTCATCTTTGCAGGCTTTACCCATAAACTAAACAGAATGCTAATCTATCATGTGTGGTCCATAACCTGTGCAGTAATCCTTTAAGCAATTTATCTTGAGCTTGTTTCTTATTTGCTGTTCATTTTTTACCTTGACCTTGTTTTCCCCATGAAACAAACAGATAGCTGTTATCAGGCAGCAGGTCTTTTTTGGCTAAGAAACATTTTTACAAGTGGGGGTATCACAGAGATTGCTACTTTCAGCATGTTAGTTGGTACTTTTATAAAGCTGAATATAAATTATAATTAGAACTGTAGTGCAAGGAGAAGTGATTTGAGTTGAGTGGTGCTTGTTTTTTTATACTTGATTTGGCTGGCATTCCAGTAGTTGTTGTTGTTGTTGTTGTTGTGTCTTTCTGCTTTTCCTGGTTAGGGGACGCCACAGTGGTCTGCTAATGATTGGCAGTAGATTTTTATGTGCCGAGTTGCCAGCTTTGACGCACAACCAGTCATCTTTGCAGGCTAATCTATCATGTGTGGTCCATAACCTGTGCAGTAATCCTTTAAGCAATTTATCTTGAGCTTGTTTCTTATTTGCTGTTCATTTTTTACTTTGATCATGTTTTCCCTATTCACGCATGTCTCCACACAGAAGACGCTCTAGCTGAGAATCGAGCAGGACAATGTCTTAGTGTTAGGCAACAAAGCTACCACAGCACCACTACCGCAGCTCTTTGACTGGCATTCCACTAATGTATTTAAAAAGTCATTTCTTTTTTCATGCCTCACAACCTTTTTGTTTCCATCTAGATATTAATTAAGCTGTCTTGTAGCCAATGCATTGAAATATTTTTTCATTTTGTCTTGATTGGACTCTCATAATGGCGGTTTGGCACCCAGGGCAGCCTATTTAATTAAAGTCCCAGTTTTTGTGTTTTTTAGCATAGCCACACCCCTTACTAATTGACCACACCCCCTTCCCATTGGCCCCACCCATTCAGCTGTCTTCTGGAGCCCCCCTTTGATTTGAAGCCACCAGCCACCACTGACTTACAACACCACCTGAAGAGCCTGTCTCGCCTCCTCTGACAGGCCATCATTTTGTAATGATGGAAAACATAAAACAAACAATAATCAGCACAACATATCACTGACAACAGAAAACAAATACAGTTATAAACAACTAGGCCTAATATACAGTGTCAAGCCAATAAAAAAATGTTTACAACAAAAAGGTGGCTTCATCTCTAAATTTTCTTCTTCCCACTTGCAGAGACGGTCTAGATGGCACCTCACCAAGCCAAGTCATTATATTTGTGTGCTGCTCTCTAGAGCAGATAACATCAGTAGCCTCATTCAATCAACACCCTGACAAGCTGGTGCCATGTATCAGCTTTTTAAAGGTGGCCCTCATTTTCCCCCATTAAGTGTTCCCTACACTCTCTGGATAACTAATTGGGGACCTGCTCAAGTCTATGGCTTCTGATGCCACATGCACTTTCTAGGTCTAATCCAGTTGAAAAAGAATGGTAGACTGGCCCACACGGTGACATATAGTGGACACTATGTGATGTGTATCAGTAGACAGAAGGTTAGCATGATGCAGACTAACAGTAACACAATTCAAGTGGTCGGTGACACAATGCAAAGTGATAATAGCACTACCAGGCTTTTTATTGGCCATGTGCATGTCCATACCATAATTGCCTCCCAGTCAGGGAATGAGTAGACACCATGAGCATCTAAGCATGGACTGTGGATGATATTGCATCACTTCATATCTGCTGTTCAGAGATGATTGCACAAATTCATGTCATTTTTACAGTTCATCAAGCCCATTATAGCTTGATTAAAACAATGATGCAGTCACCATATTTTAGGACATTGCATTAAACTAAGCAAATAGATGATCACAATGTACTGGATATCAGAGTGTACTGTCATATATACAAAATGACAGCAGACAGGTCTACTGTTAATGGACCTCAGGGCTGCAATAACTAAACAAGGGTGCATGGTGGCAACAGGCAGGATAATAGAGCAGTGGAAGGTGTGGGTTAACTGCACAGGACAGGACAAGGACTATCAGGCTCTGTGTATCAACCTGACAGGGCAGATGTGATAGGGCATGATAAGTTGTAGTCCTGCTTTGGAAGCTCAACCTGACAAGGCAGAGTGGACATGGCAGGACAGGTTTCAGTCTCTTAGTGGTTCAGCCTGACAGGGCACATGGAATATGGGGAGAACAGGTCACTATCTTGCTCTGTAGGTATTGCAACACCATTTCATATAACCAGGGATTGCATGTCATGAACAGGAGATATGGGGCCTCCAATATACCAAATACAGACTGTGTTATCTGCACAGATTTGATGGACAGCAAGCATGGCTAACATGCTCACTGCTGCCACACTATGGTACAGTCTCAAGGTAGTTACACTATGGAGGCACACAGGCTTGTGGTCGTTCTTTGAGAGCTGGGAACAGTACTGAGTCAATTGTTGGTTGGCATGTGCAGTCAAGCACACACACAGACGCACACTAATCTACATGAATAAACCACAGGCACCCATGTCTTGACATAGACCGAAGGAATGATAATGTCTGGAGGAGTTCATCACACAGAAGATAGAGATGCTATTATAGGCTAGGACCAGGCATGGCAGGGTAGTGCAGGACATCAGTGCAGTCGGGGGTCATAATAGTAAAATAGTACAGGTGCATCACAGGCTTGCTGATATGCTACTGTTTGACAAGATTAAGATACAGAAAGTTGCCAGTGACAGACTGGCCAATGAAGGTGGACTATCAACATAAAGAAATCTCACAACAATGGAGGAATTCCTGATATCTCTCAATGAAAAAAGCTAGAAAACATTCAGTTGGTGGTGGTTTGGATAATAGAACAGGTGTAGTGATGACTACTTAAGTGTCTGAAAAGAATACATCCAGAGCTGGATCGTGGTCAAATGTGTGCAGAGTAATGGATCAGACCCCTCCCCCCACATACAGCAGCCCCCCCCCCCAGCCATCCCAGTGTCCCATTACTTGGCTATTTCTCCATAGCTACCATAAACACTGTTCTTGTATATGATATACATGTAGCAATTTGTGTTATTACTCCCATTAACATGTGGTAACCCATGGTAGTGGTGCTGTGGTAGAGTTGTTACCTCACAGCAAGACGTTGTCCCATTCGATTCTCAGTTAGAGTGTCTTCTGTGTGGAGGCATGCGTGAATGGGCATGCCTTCGTTGAAGGTTGTGCGTCAGGGCTGGTAACTTGGCACGTAAAAATCCACTACCAAACATTAGCGGACCGGAGTTCCGCTGTGGCGACCCCTAAGTCGAAAGACACAACAACAACTCTCACTAACACATGGCATGCAGATTTTAACATGGCACATAGATTGCATGTAGCAATTTGTGTGCCATCTGTTAGTGGGGTTAATAACTATGGTCAGTGCACATAATATTTTCTTCTTTACTTTTATAATGAAAAGAGATAAAACTTTTATTTCAAATTTCTAGCACAAACACAGATGTCCATTTGCTAAACAAAGCAATACAGTCTCACAATGAAAACAGGCTTAGGATGAAAAATAAGTTTATCTGCCCTTGAAACTCACATTCATTAAAATGGCACTAAAATCCACATTTAAAGAAAATGCATCTGGCCAGTGGTGGACTAAGTTTACCTTTAGGCTGTTTTCAAACCACAGGCCCCTTGCACGCATGTTTTGAACCATGCATACATGCATGTGTTCTTTGATGCACCATCCTGATTGTATTAAATTATATTCCTTGTATAATACAGCACCACTTGTTAGAAAATGTTTTAAATTTGTAGGTTTGAAATTTTTTGGTAAGGAATGAAACAAAATATTTGAACCAATAATGACAAAACTACACATTACAGAATATTTCAACCACAAAAGCCGCTCAGATGTCTGTCATTACAATCCAGCAATATTAGTCAATATACATGATACCTGCTGAAGTAAATGTCATCTGAATAATTCCACATTAAAGGGATTTATAATTAGTAAAGAGGCTGCTGCTGGCAAACAACTTTACCTTTCTTTGTTTAATGTACAAATTCAGTGCCTGCTGCTCTTGGAGAATAAACTGCCCATGTTACATAAGAAAATGGCAAGGCATTAATATTGCAATAGAGAATGGTTGTCAAACCAGCAACAAGTTCAGAGTTACTAGGCATCTCCTCCAAAGGAGAACACACTCAGGAGTGTAGTACCCCCCAAAAGGGGATACTGCAATATCTACATGGTGTGGGAGTAGAACCCACAGCTTTCTACACCAAAAGTAAGTATGCTACCTGCTGTGCTACTACAAGCAGTGGTGATGACCATTTCCTAAACAAAAAAAATACACATTGAAATTAGCATGAGCAACACTAAACTTCCCCTCCCTTGAAATTCAACATTCCTTGAAAATGTTCAGAAACTCAACATTCCTTGTAAATGCACAGAAACTCAACAATCTTTGAAATTGCAAAGATAATCAACAGTTTTTGAAAATGCACAGAAACTCAGCATTCTTTGAAAATGCAATGAAAGTCAATATTGTTTGAAAATGTGCAGAAACTCAACAGTCCTTGAAATGAACATGCAAATGACAGTTTGGCTGATGATGTAGAGGATTTAGGCTCTAGGTCCAATGTTCAAGGTACAGGGCTTGAGTCTGAAAATGTTAACAAACCTGCCACCCCTAGATGGGGCATTTCACATACATACTTACACTTAATTCTTGAAGCAATATAAATTTTGTGGCAGCACCCCCCCCCCCCAGCATAAATCTTAACCATACCAAATTCCTCAGTGTTTACCAGTTTTGAGACCAAAATAATGGGGTGCCACAAATTTCTGATTTATTTTTATTTTTATTTATAATTTTAAATTATGGCTGATGCCAACATGCATCACCAGCGTATACCACAATGTCATCAATGTGCAGGGTTGTGTTTGATGACATCAGCTTTGTGTCTGCCTGTTGGAGTCAGACTCTGAGACTCGGACTGTTTTGGTTTTGAAATTTGAATGGATTAGCAGCAGAAAGTCCCGGGCAGAACTGTTCACATTGCACAATTTAGGTTCTGTAGTGCAAAACAGTAAAGGCTGAGAGGGACAGGGCAGACAGGCAGTCAGACAACACCGTCCACCACCACACAGTGTCTGCAGGATCAGGATGAGGAAATTTACTTTCTCCAGTGGCTCAACCTCAAGGTAAGTAAAAAAGAATAAAAAAGAAAACTGTAAGACTTGCATGCCTTAGAACAGCATGATAAATGTATATTAAACACTTTAACATGACATGATCTGACAGAAGCAAAAACTATTTTGTGGTGTGGACAGTAATTATGGGTAATACAGGTAAAACAAGTTGTTTTCTCTAAATGTGAGGGTGCAAACTGGCATGCTGTCAGCTTTTGTTAAGAAATGGCAAGCTATGGATAGCCAAACATGTGACAAACTTAACCTGCATTTAAAAAATGACCAGCAGATGTTAACCACATATTAGCCACTCTCATGATGACCTGGCTATGGCAATTTTTTTATTATATATAAATGGTACTGCCTTTTTCCCACATATGCACACCCACATTCAAAAAGTATAGATAAACATAAAAAAGCAGAGATGGTTCATTGCAGAAACAGAACTTATTTCCATGCTTCAGTCTTACTTTTCTGAGCAGCCTGGCATATTAACAGTTTAGGTTTTTAAACTGCTGTACCCTTATACTCAAGGGTCTGTAATAAGTTTAATGCTGTAGGTATGTTCTGCTGATCAGTTTCGGGTTATGAAAATGATTTGACCTAGTTATATAAAAGTTAGTGGTAGATGATAAGGCAAAAGTACAAACCTTGGACTTTTATCACTTTTTGGTGTTAGCTGTACATGATACTGCATGATTCTGAAGAAAAGGATTTATTTAGGATGAATAATCAGTGATCACTGAAACATTACAACAAAAGAGTTTACAATACAGAATTTGTTCTAAAGCAAATTCTACTAGGTGGCACACACACACACATGTAACATCACGCTAAGCAGTATATCTAAATTTAAATATGAATACAACAGCTCCAGAGTGTGGATGGAGTAGAAAAGGCATAGTGACATTTTTAATGGCTTGATTTTGTAAGATATTACAATTTGAACTTAAGACATAACTGATCAGTACATCTAAATTCTTGGTGCTGAACAGGGAGGCATATGCATTTATGTTTAGTTTCACCTGACCAATGTACTCAACTACTTTTACTGGATAAAAAGCTTCTGGTGTTTAGGTCATCAACAAACATTCCTCTCAGTTTCTAAGAGAAAGAAATCTGGCACCAACAAATATAACAGAGGTGGAGCTGGGCCCAAAATCAGGGGCACATTTTAGATATTTCTTGTATAAACTTAGACAGTTGCTAGAATTATAGGTTTTGTTGTGCATTATGTTGCATTTTCTAAAAGAAATGAAGTCTGAAACTCAAGTATGTGTAATTATTTAGTGACTTCAATCCTTAATGATTTGCTGGAAAACCACAAATTTTATTATGAGGAAGAGAACACAAATATGAGAAAAACTCAGGACAATTGAGAGGTATGTCAGCAAACACTTTAGTCAGTTGTAGCCTCCTCACATTTTTGTACACATAAAAGTAAGTATTGACAACATCAATTAAAATAAGGAGATGGAAACCTATTAATATGTGTCTGTAGAATAGACATAACAGTTCTATGCCAAATAAATAAATACGCTATGGCTCTTTGTGGAAAGAGACCCTGAAGAAATTCTTAAAAGTTTGCTGAAGAATAAAGTAATTTAACAATACTCATTACAATTCACTCAGTAAGTTGAACATGTTTGCAATAGACAGGACTGAAAATAATCAATTTTCCAAATGATGTGTGCTAAGTAAGATACTTTACCCAAGCTGCACTGTTGCTAATTCCTTGAAATCATTTCACATTTTTTTTTAATCTTTGTCTTTTAGCAGGGCCCTGTTGGCTTACCATATAAAACATTTATTTTGAATGAATTAACAATTATTATTTTTTTCTTTCATCATGGGCTATCATGCTTCCCCAAACAGCCCATTATGAACTCATTCTTTTCTCCTATTGTGTGAAAATCAACCCAGTTGTTTCACAGTCTGGACAAGAGCCCTGTGTCCCATTCATTCTCTGACTGGGTTGAAAGCTTATCAGCTCATTCATTATTTTTCAGAGCTGGAAACCACAAAGCCTTTATTCATGTGTCCCCACCTGACTCACTCCCTATGGCGGCTAGTAAAACATTGACTTTTTCTGCTACCTAGTAGGTCCTGTACATGCATCTGGGAATACACCCAAACATGCACTACTTAACTACACAAGCCACACTATCCCATGCTGCTTCCAAAAGTTGCTCATCACTCTTGTTGGGGTCAATGGTACAGCTGGTCACACTTCCTCCCTCCCATCAGGATAGGCAAGCTTTTCTTCTCTCCCCACCAGGGCTCAGTTGTAGTGCCAGGGCTGCTAATCAAACCCAGGTCAACTTGGACACGGTGCTTTTTTCTTGTATGCCATGGGGCAGATGTTAATGATGAATATGCTTTGTCTGGTCAAGCCACTAGTTCAATTTTAATGCCAAAGAGCTCACAGTAAACTGTAAGGGCATAGGAGTCATGGAAAGTGGTAACTTTACTAAATTTTAATTTGCATTTGCCATAAATAAATTAGTGGTAAATATTTCTGTATGGTAGATGCCATTTTAAAGTTGAGTAAAGATATTCCCTGAGATTCAGGAAGCCATATTTTCCATGCAAATACAGGGTAGGAGCTCCTGCATTGAAAATGGCCGCCGAGCGATTCAGGATAGTGCCATTTTCACGCGCACTAGTGGTCCTACACTGTTCTAGCATGGAAAACCGGCAAATATGCAAATCACCTCATTTGCAGGTGAAAACCATGCAAATTAGGTGATTTAGCAATTCACCAAGCTGCCAGGTCTCTGTGCTAGAGCAGTGTCAGTGCAGAAATGCATTCAGAAAATAACTGAGTACATTTCTGCAACTGACAAAACGGAGGCATGACAGCTCATGAAAAAGCATGTATTGTGTACATTAGACATGCCAAATGGCCAAATATAAGGCCATTGGCATTAAAAAAGTGATTAATTATTATGAAAATTAAACTTTTTTTGGCCGATCTTGGCCGTTTAAGTATAGAGCAGTGGTGCGCAAATGAGATTGTGCTGAAGAAAAAAATGTGAAAACTCAATGTTAAGTTAATTCTGCATTTGCCATTATAGTCAGTGGCATGCAGAATGTAAACAATACCAGGGATCACTGGTTGTCATGGGGAAAGGGTCCATTTTAGTGCACTAATGACCTACACACTGGGATATGCAAATGAGGGGAGTTATATTGAATCACATATTTCTTCAAAGTGTCAGCTTGTACCTAACCGTGTAGGTGCAGCAATACAACAGTGCAAGTGTAAGAGCTGAATGACTTCATAAGGGGTGTGTCATGCTTGTTGTAAGCTCTTTGGAGCTCTTTGGCCCCTGTTTGCCCTTAGCTAAGGACAGCTAAGGAAGGGGGTGTGTCAGATGTGCCTGAGTAGTGTGTACTTAGCCTAAACGGGTGTGCACACTGTTTTAAACAAAAAAAAAAAAAGAGCAAATGGCAGCACTGTTTACATTTGAGCACTGGGTATTTGGGGCACACCATGGGGCTTAAATAGGAAGGAACTGGGAAAGGGAAACAGCAGCAGGAAGGCAATCAAGAAGAACTAGCATAGCTGGCAGGTGAAATGTATCAGAATCAACCAATTACACATGCAGTAGCCCAGCACACTACTATAAACTATGCAAACACCCTACAGACTGTTTTTTCCAACAAACTCTGCACCACCGGCATAAACAGACAGGGGATTTTTAACTGGCAACACTAACTAAAAATGTTAGAGGCTGCTGCTGCTTTACTCCATCAATATGTGATAGAGACTGAGGGTGGTGAGGAGGAGAATGCTGACAACAAACCCACAGTGAGGAGGAGGAGAAGAGTGTACAAACCCAGGGTAACTTACCAGGGCCTACATGAGCTGGGGATAGTAGTGTGCTATAGGGTGGACAGGGACATTCTACAGCAAATCATTGAGCTGTGCTGGCCATGCCTCACACACAGACCTAATAGAGGGGAACCCATCCCAGTGGATACCAAAGTAGGTCTAGGCTTAGGAATACTAGCCACAGGTACCTTCCAAAGACCAACTGGGGATATCATGGGGGTCTCACAGGCTTCAGTATCTAGGGTACTCCACCAGTTCCTGGATGCCATGACACCACATGCCAATGAGCACATGTATTTCCCCACCACCTGTGAGGCATTGACCAGAAGTATGCATCTCTTCCACCATATAGCAGAATACCCTGAGGTAGTTGGTGCTATAGACTGCATGCACATTCACATCAAAGCACCACCCAGTGAGTGGAGTAGGGTCTACATAAACCGCACGGGCTTTCCATCCATCAACTGCTAGATTGTGTGCAATGCCCAGGGCATTATCATGAATGTGTGTGCTGGCAGCCCTGGAAGCTATCATGACTTCCACATCTGGTATTGCTCACAGCTGTATCAGATGTCTGCCAGGGGGGACATCCCATATGGCCATCTAGTGGGGGATGCTGGCTATGCACTAGAGCCGTGGCTGATGACACCCATCAGAAATGCACACACACCCGAACAAGAACACCATAATGAGGCACACGCTCAAACCAGGATCATTGTAGACCATGTGTTTGGGATGCTCAAGTCACGGTTCTGCTGCCTTGACATATCCGGTGGAGACTTGCAGTACTCTCCAGCTGCTTGTACACAAATGTTCGTAGCATGTGCCATGCTACACAATATGATCCTGCAGAAACAGATGCAGCAGGAACAGCATGGGGCAGGGCCACACAGCCCCCCACCATTGCCAAGGCCAGCACAAGCACAGAGGGACTTGGAGGAGGAACATCTTGAGCCTACCCCTGTAGGCAGAAGGAGGAGGGACCAGTATGCCCATGTCCTGGCAAAGAGGCAATGCATAGCACACACACTGACACTGTAGAAAACCAGGGACTGATACCTCTTTCCGATTCATACATACAATAAAAGGGATGGCAAACGTGACACTACCTGTGCTTTACAATGTATAGGGAGTGTACTGCGTACATCCGACATAGTCAGCCCTCCAGCACCGTCCTCAATACTGGCCCAGCAACAAGGTAAGTCACCCTTCCTATCAATTACTGAATGCAGTATTATGTTCTCATACTTGTATGTATGGTATGGATGCAAGCATGCAAGGGAATTGGGTGGCTGAATGGGATAGCATCAGACAGCTGACAACTATATGGGACAGCAGAAAATTCATAACAAATACTGGTGTCAACATACTAGGCAGTACTACACAAGGTGACAACTCCCACTGCAGTACATGTGATGGCTCAAATAACTATGGGTGTCAATAGGTCACATACATGGATGTCAATGAGAGTCACATACCCACCACCAGCCTCACCCAGCAGGACAGGTGTAGATGACCATAAAGTAAGGCCGGGCTAAGGCCCCTAAATGATGGCAATGGTGAACAGCCCCCCAACAGACCTACACAGACATACTACAACAGGTCTGGCAGTTGCATTTTAGTTCCGAAGGGTAAGAAGTCTGAAACTGAAATTTATGCCATTAAGATTTAACATGTGTACTCTACTGATATGCCTCCTTTCTGCATGATAGGTCACAATACAATATGAAATGGAAGCCAACAGAGTAACCAAAATACCAGTACTTTCATTGTAAATGTTTAAAGTCTTCAGGTGTGCACCCCCCCCCGCACAATCCCATGTAGAAATGCAGTAACATTCACTGGAGCACAGATTGCCAGAGCTGTCCCAATCTACATTGTTGATGTATACAATATGCAGGGGTCAGTGTGATAAGTTTGTTGTGTGTTTAATATTGCCTGAACACTGTCAGCATGTGGGCCTGGATGGTTGTGAATCAGTGGCCTAGGTACAGTATAGTGGTTGACCGGGCCGTGTTCCAACAACTGCAGTGCCAACCACACTGCTTCTCAGCTACACCCATGTCAGCAGTTGTACATACTCATTGTCCAGATGTCAATATCTGTCACCGTTGGAAAGCTGGACATGCCTTAACCGGGGGCCATACATAGAAACAGTACACAAGTGGAAGTAACCTACACAGAATGCATATAAAATAACTATCAACTGCACACAAGTTTGGAATTATACATAGAGGTTAGCATCACATTAATCGTCCCTTAGTGTGGAACACTGGTAGTCTGGCCAATCACTGGCAGACCACAAAAGGCACAGTTATAAAGTGATGACAGGCTGCCCATGTCCACACACAAGCCAGCATAAGGGAGAATGTCCCAGGTATATCTGTGAGTCAGGTGCAAGTAGCTCCCATAAAAGACCTGCACCCAGCTCACCCGACAATCAGCCACAGGTTTATCACAGGTCATATCCTTGCTGTAGGGAATGAGTACAGCATGAATCCATCTGTGTATGGGAATATATACATGATGCTGCATTCTGAATATGTGTCCAATGCAGGTGTGTCCCTAGCTGTAAGCAGCAACCCGACCACATCCCGACTCATGGATCAGTATGAACAAGAAGGATTGACAGAAACACCTCAACCACTCACCACTGTCATCCCAGGGCAATCTACTGGCTTGCAGCATGAGAACATATGACTGACAGAATGCATTGGCCTGCTACAGATGGCCTGTAGCACTCTCAAATGGCCTACAGTACTCTGCCAAAGGCCCATGCCTCCCTCATAGTGCCAACGTATGGAATGTCAAGGGGTTTTAACTAACAACCTAACACAGTAAACAGAAAACAAATGCAAGGCCATGTTGACAAATGCCAGTAGCATGCCTCCCCATGTCCTACTGCAAGGACTGTGGACCAGCCCATAAATACTACTTGGATAACAGCCCAACTATAGGAATACCTCTGAGATATTGTTTTCATAATGTTAGGAAGAGGAGAGAATAACAGAGGAGGGGTGTAGAAGCATGGATGTCATGGAGTGTGTGAAATCTGAAACTCTAATATCCACCCATACTACCCCCTGATTGCAAAACCATGAATGAATAGCCACAAAACTGCTTGTAAACCACAATGTGAAGGTAAACTGACCAGATATATGAGTCCTGCCTTTGGATAACCTGGGTGTATCTGTACAGCTGAGAGGTATGGCCCCAGCAGGATATGATCATTCTGTTAAGTTAAGAAAAGCACAAGAAGGGGATCCGCAGCCAGCATACTAAAAAAGTGATGAACCATTTATACAGAACCAGCAGTCTATTGTCTGTAGCTACCCCTCCACAGTGACAGGAGTGTGCCAGAATGTGTAGTCTATAAGCCTCAGAATATTGGGCTCAGCTTCATTCATCTTGTATTTCCCTGGTAAATAACTGTGAGCAAAGAATGATAACTGTCAGTAGTTGATGACATGATACATCACAGTGTAAAACAGTACATATGTCAGAAAATCTATGTTACAACCAACCATGTTACACAAGCAGACAGCAATAGTTACAGTATCCCCCGTATGTTACGCCCATTGTGTCTCCATATTGGCAACCTATCTACAGATATCCTCCAGAAACAGGTTGCTAGGTGTAGCTGTAGCACACAAAACCCTGAACTGGAGTCCAACCCACCCTGGAATGGATGCGCACACTCAATATAGAAGGTCATACCGGGCATGCTCCTACACTTAGAGAAATGAAGCCCATGTCTGACAACACAGTGGACTACAGATATCTGTTATTCTCAGATGTCTGTGCACACACACCAAATTGTACACCATTGATACTTCACACCCACACACACACACACACACACACACACACACACCAAATTGTACACCATTGATACTTCACACACACACACACACACACACACACACACACACACACACACACACACACACACACACACTGGATAGGAATAATCACACATATCTAAGGCCAACATAATATAATAGGTCAAACATACACACACAGAGACGTGGGGGAAAGTGAGAGACAGACAGAGACAGAGAGAATCCCATTATGAGGCCTTTCCCACTCAGTACACATCCCATTGGCCAATATCACATGATGTGCTGCTGTCATTCACTGTAGAAATTCCTTTGGTTAGTCCCAGGATTGCCAGATATCCCTAGATGAGCAGGAATGTCCTGGGATCAGCAGCCCAATCCTGAGTCCCGCACTGCCGGTTTAAATCCCGGCGAAACAGACTCCATTTTTTTTTTATTGTCCTGTATACCAGCATACGGGCCAATCAAAAATCGCTAAACATGGATCCACTTGTGTTTAATGTGGAACATCAGGCAGTTCCATATTAAACACAAGTAGCTCTGTTTTACGATTTTTTTGATTGGCTCGTATACTGGCATACGGGCCAATCAAAAATTGCTAAACACGGAGCTACTTGTGTTTAATGTGGAACTGCCTGATGTTCTGCATTAAACACAAATAAGGTCTGTGTTTAAAGACAGACCTCAGACCTTTTTTTTGGTCTTCACTTAGCATGAAAGACCTTTCTTTTTTTTGTGCCTACCTGGCCAGTTGGAAATCTGCCAACCCTGATTAGCCCTCAGCCCTATAGTCTCAGTGGTGCTCGCGATAACAGTGTAACACTACAATACAAATAAATATCCATGTAGCAGTTGTAATCTCAGACCTGTCAAATGTAAAGTTGTGTGTGTGTGTGTGTGTGTGTGTGTGTGTGTGTGTGTGTGTGTGTGTGTGTGTGTGTGTGTGTGTGTGTGTGTGTGCGCGTGTGCGTGAGTGTGCGTGTGTGTGCATGTGTGTGTGTGTGTGTGTGTGTGTGTGTGTGTTTATAGATGAATGTGCTTGAGGCCATTCACACTCATTACACTTTCCATTACACTTCTTTAGAATTCCTGCTGATGTCAGTCACCCTGAAATAACTCTTTGTGGAGCTTGCAGCCCTATAAGCTCCATGTTGCTTGCAATAACTGCATAATACTAGAATGTAGCAAACTAGTTAGGTATGAGTTCTAATCCTTTTCCTAGCAACTGTGAAAATGTGTGTATTTGTGTGAGAGAGAGAGTGTGTGTGTGTCTTTGTAAAGACTTGATTTTGTGGCCATTCACACTCACTACACTTCCCTTACCCCTCCTTTAGCACTGATGCTGATGTCACTCACCTTCAAAGATACCTTTGGACAACTTCCTAGTATATAAGCTCCTTGTCATTTGCAATAACTGCATAATACTATAGTGTCCCAAGCTAGTTAGGTAGGAGTTCTAATCCTGGTTCTGGCAGCTGTGGAAATGTGTGTGTGTGAGAGAAAGTGTGTGTGTCTTTATAGAGGCCATTCACACTTACTACACTTCCCTTACTCCTCCTTTAGCACTGCTGCTGATGTGACTCACTTTCAAAGATACGCTTGGACAGTCCTCCAACATATAAACTCCATGGTGCTTGTGATAACTGCATAATACTATAGTATAGCAAACTAGTTAGGTAGAAGTTCTAATCCTAGTTGTGGCAATGTGTGTGTGTCTGTGAGAGTGTGTGTGTCTTTGTAGAGACCTGATTTTGAGGCCATTAACACTCACTACACTTCCCTTACCCCTCCTCTAGTACTGCTGCTGATGTCGCTCACCTTAAAAGATACCTTTGCACAGCTCTCCAACATATAAGCTCCGTGGCACTTGCCATAACTTTGTAATGCTACAGTGTAGCAAACTAGTTAGGTAGGAATTCTAATTCTGCTCCTAGCAACTGTGGAAATGTGTGTGTTTGTGTGAGAGAGAATATGTGTCTTTGTTGAGACCTGCTTTTGAGACCATTCATACTCAATACACTTCCCTTATCCTTCCTTTAGCACTGCTGCTGATGTCACTTACCTTAGAGGTATGTTTGAACATTGATCTAACTATAAGCTCTGTGGCACATGTTATAAATGCTGAACAATGTAATAGCAATAACTACATAGGTAGACTTTTGAATCTCATTCCTGGCAAGTGTGTGTACATATATCTACGTATATGTGTCTGTATCTTAAAGATTTTGATACCATTTACACCCAGTACACTTCTCAGTGCCTGACTTTAGCAGTCCTGCAGATATCATTCACCTTAGAAGTGCCAGCCGGCAACCCTAAACTTTGTAAGGTCAGTGGTGCATGTGGGAAATTCATAGCATAAAGGTCTGAAAACATAGATAGATAGAGGTTTGAACCTCACTTCTGGCAAATGTAAATGTGTGTAGGGTAAAATATTTTGTGAAATCTCTCACCTGCCACATCACCCAATGCCAGTATTTACAAGGGCTGGTGATGTTGCTCACCTTAGGAGTACCTTGGGACAACATCCATCCAATAAGCACCATGGTGCATGCAATACCTTATCATGAAGGGATTCTCATCTAGATCAAGGGAAGTCATAGTCTCCCTATACTCATCACTCATCAGACCAATGATTGAGTACAATGCCCCATTCGGAATGTATCTGACCCGACACTTGCAGCAGCTGGAGAGGCCACAAAAGTTCCTCACCAAAAGGATAAAGGGTCTCAAACATCTGTCCTATGCTGCCCAACTGAAAGAACTCCAGCTCTATTCAGTCGCTTACCGCTTGCTCAGAGGTGACCTTTGCCTAACATACAAGGCCATGTCAAACCCAGATTTGATGAATATGCTTCACCTCAAAAAATCTAGATCCGTCAGAGCCACAAGGCCGGAGACTTAAACCTCGACACGGCTATTAATAGGACGTGCTGGAGGATAGATTCATCACCCAAAGACTCCCTATGCTGTGGAATAAAATCCGGTATATGTGAGGCAGAGCACCTGCTGGCCTTGTTCAAGAGAAATCTTGACCAATGGATGGGAGATCGCAGATATACCCCAGGGATTACCTCAGTGTCACTGCTCGACAGAGGCACAGCAAAATAATGGGTATAGTTCCCCATACTAAAGGGATGGCGTAAGCCACAAAACTATGGGCTAGGCTTGTAAATGCCCTCGGGCAGATAGCCTAGTATGAACCTATGAACCTATGAACCTATGAACACTTTAGTAGTAATACATAGTTAGGTAGGGGTTTGAAACTCAGTACTGGCATGTGTGTGTCTCTGTCATCAATACCCTGTATAGGTGTGATTGTGGGGGGTGGGTTTTGCTAAATTATTATATTGAAGACCTAGTATATGTCTCAATGTCCACATTACAAGGCCAACAGTTGCCAAACACCATAGAGGTTGGAGTAGGCAATCCACAGACCTAAATGTGTAGTGCCATGTGCAATGATTATGTGATAGTATGGATTAGTTAACAATATAGGCAACCCTTCTAATACTCAGAGACCACTCTCCACCCAGGAATCATACAAAAACACACTTGACCAGGCAGCAACCACTATGCCAATAGTTCCCCTGCAAATTGCCTCACAGATAGTACCCACTGTGTGATTGCAATGGATTCCATGTCAAACCGATGACCAGATATGACTGGTGTCACACAGGGTATGGACCTATGTCCTCTCATGTTTGGGATCTACCTTTCTGAGCTGCAGGAGAACACAAAGGCACACTGGCTGATAATGTTTGCATACAACAGTAAGGTGGATAGTAGCATTACCAATCCATGTGGTGTTGACATCATGCCCAAAGGCCACTTGACACCTATGACTGTTGTCAGAACCCTGGAATTACCTCAGTGCCAAGAGATGTGTTGCCATGACCTTAGGGAACACCATGGCTCACATGAAGTAATACAGTGGTGGTAGTCCACTGAGCAGTGACATTATTATAACAGAATGGAGAACACAGGTTGACAGTCAGTTGCCTGTTGACCACAACAGTGCCACTGACATCAGAAAGTACTTTGATGTTTTACATCTCCTGACTCAGTGTGTGTTATCCAGCAAGTAAAAGGACATGTCACCCTGTTCCATCCCCTCAGTAGCCCAATCAATGTGTACAGTGGCCCTTTTGTCATGTTCCCCACTGGACACCTGCAACAACTGTAGAGTCTGCAAACACACCCCACAAAGGGAACACCATGTCTTATACACATGCCTTGTATGGACAGATTCCAATAACTCCAATGAATCCCCATATCATACTGTCTATATAGGTGCAATCACTACCTCAGTTACACAGCCATGTCTCACCAAATGAGGTCAGAAATGCTAATTCTGAAGATACCAATCTGTCCACACAATATGCCCTAAAGACCTCATGCATACTTCCACACTGAAAAGAATATGCATGTGGGACATGTGCACAACCTAGACACTGTCCATGTTATGGAATATAAATCACAGACTTGTGAAGCAGTGCACATCACTGGCCACCTACAATAGAAATCTGGATGAGTGGATGGGGAATACAATAACCACCCCTGGGGACCACCCTAGTGACTATACTCCTGAGCCACACTGGGGACTATTTTCATCTGGCCTGATGCCAGGGTATTCCCTTGGGCTAGCCTTGTAGACTCTTCAGGCCCATTCACCTACTACACACTGGCAAATGTGTGTGTGTGTGTGTGTGTGTGTGTGTGTGTGTGTGTGTGTGTGTGTGTGTGTGTGTGTGTGTGTGTGTGTGTGTGTGTGTGTGTGTGAATAGTAATATCAGTGTGTTTAGATGATGAATGTCCCCTGTGGCTGTGGTTATTAGCAATCAGAGATGTGTCCAAAATACAACATGTACCATTCTCCATTCTACAAAAGATGTTGTAAATCAACATATACCTATATAGAACCCTCAGCGCTATAATCTGTGAGGCATATGCAATCACTGTGTTACAGACCGGGAATTTCTATGCAGATACAGCTGCACACTGCCTATGACATGGTGGATGTGGTATCACAATGCCATACCCCATGGTCTTGCTGTAGGGCCACATCCTGGTGACACACAGATGCCTAGAACAGAAATGGAATACAGTATGTGAGAATACATTCATCAGCACTTCACTTATGAGGGGAGAGAGGGGTAAACCTGGCACTGAATGTGTTGCCAAGACTGTGGCCAATATCTGTTCTCTCAGGATAGGCATTAGCATTGTGCAGTAACTCACAGCACTTGTGTTCAATGCTGTGGAGGTTGTTGATGTAACTATCCAAGGCTGTTGTGATTGTCATCAGTGTCTGCTGCATGTCTGCCATCATAGATGCCTGTAGGGGATTCCATGAGGGAACCAAAGTTGTGTTTGAGGCTAATAAGGGAGTTCAACAGTCATGAGACACCACCTTCTCTGCAACAGTGTTCTCCTCCTGATATACACTTTAATAATGGCAGGGGACCATCACATTGTCTCCCAGTGTTTGAAGGATAGTGTCTGGGTTCTGTTGGCTCTGGCTAGTACCATGCATTCATATACCTGTTTTGTACATTGCGTTTGTGTATGCTTCCACAGTCATGTAGCTATTTCCCATTGCCATGGGTGCAGTGTAGTCATCCACCCCTGTTTTCATGGCTGCAAAGCCAGCTTTGGAGAGGTTTTGCAAGGTGATTACCTTTGTGGGGGGTGTAGCTGACATGTTGAGTTCCATGTTGATTACAGCCTGTGTGGATCTCACCATGCAGGGACTGACATCTGTGGATGAGCAACAGTCCCATATTTATGTAGTCAACACAGGTCAAGGTTGTTGCATCCTCTACCGGGGGTCAGTATGAGCTGGTCAAGGGCATTGGAAATGATGAATCCCAGAAGTGTTGGGCCACTGTACTGGTGCTTGGCTACTTTCCCCAGGTGATGGAGGGGTAGTTGAAGTCTCATACTATGTTAGTGCTGTGTTGGACCATCATAGATAGCAGGGTGTTGAGGAATGTGCATTGACAGTCTAGGGACATAGATGTGGACCCATAGTAGACTAAGGTCTGGATTGCACTATTACCCCAAGGCAGTTGTACTGGATGTATCTCCAATGCATTATGCTGGGATACTAGTCTGAAGGTGTTCCTAGCCATAATGAATCTGGAGACAACACCACCTATGGAGGTGTAGTGTGGTCCATGTGTAGGGGCTGACTGCTGTGGAATGTGTCATAGCCTGATACTGCAGGTCTGCTGTCTGCTGCTGTGAACCACCTCTCCATTACAGCAGACATGTGTCCTCCACTCTGAGTGCTTTAAATGATGGCATCCTAACAGTTAGATGTCTACTGGTGAGCAGCATGAACCTCAGACTTTATACATGCAGGAGCACTGCCTAATATGGCATCATAGGGGTGGCAAGACACTTAGCCAGTACCTGGAAACCCAGCACTGACAGATGTAGGACATCTTTGCCAAGTCATTGGGTTCTGCCAATCATGTCATACCAAGCAGATAGGTACTGGATTCCATGAGAATGACACAAAACACGTAAGCCAATGTTGCAGTCAATTATCTGTCGATAATACCACAGCATCATTCTGGGTGATGGCGGTACACTGCTCAGGGCTACTGTCATACCTGTCTGGACCACATAATCAGAGAGTTCAACCATATCTCTTTTCATGTAGTCCAGGGAGGTGTGTCCCAAGTCATTCACACCCACAAGGATACAGAGTGATACTCGTAGTTGTTGTGGAGTGCCATGATTAACTGTGTCATGTGTTGGATGCTGGCATGCGATAGATATTTGGCTGTTAACTGCTCCATATTCAACTTAGTGAGTGGGATATGTGTGTGCCTCAGTACTGAGTTACCCATGATCACTGTATTGTGCAAGGTGGTTAGCCTTAAGAGCTTAGGTTGAGGGGCACACTGTGTAGGTTAAATATGTGTCCCTTGGCATGTAATGGTGTTTGAGTGGGTGTCTGTCTTGCTGGTTTGTACTGTTTGGGTAAATGTCTATTGGGTGCCTCTGGGAAGGTGGGTGTGTGGCTTTTCACTGTATGTCATGGCTGTCAAAGTGGGTGTCATGGTGAGCTACATGTTCTACATGGAGTGGTGCAGGTGTTGATCTTATCCTCCTGACCTGCTAGACCAGTCTTTGCTGGAGAGTGTGTATGTCCACATTGGGTGATATATGGGTAACTCTCACAGGTCTGAGTGTTTGGAGTTTAGAGGGGAGGGATGTCTGTGTACATAAGGCTGTTGCAACAGTGCCTCACAATGGAAAAGTGCACCAGGGTAATGGGTGAAACACAGAAAACTGCCCTTCAAAAATGCCAGGAGGGGTGGACATAACTAGTAAGTACTGTGGCTACATCTGTGATGAACGAGTACTGCTGACAGCTCTCAGGTGTGCCACACTTCTTGACACAATAACCTTGAGAAGTGCCAAGCCATAATGCTAGTTGATGTGCAAGACAGAAAGAACTAGCATGATTTAAGGGTGGAACAGAATGCAGACTGTCTGCCACTGTAATACTTTAATGCAGCTGTGCAGTTATCAGCAGCTTTGGCCATATGAAAGTTCAGTAAGCTCTGTAGTGCATGCAGTAACTGCATAACACTATAGTAGACATAATTAGATAGGCAGTAATTCAAATCCCAATACTGGCAAGTGTGTGTGTGAATCATGTACTGTCTGGCTTATACCATTTTTGACTTGTGTACTAGTCTTCATACCCCCCAATCCAATCTAGTAGTTCTGTTGATGTCACCCACCTTAGAAGTACCTTTGGACTAGGTGGAAATGTATCAGCTCTGTGATGCATCTGATAACTGCGTAGCACTATACTAACAATAATTAGAAAGGCAGGAGTTCTAATCACCCTACTGGCAACTGTTTGAATGTGTGTGTGTGTGTGTGTGTGTGTGTGTGTGTGTGTGTGTGTGTGTGTGTGTGTGTGTGTGTGTGTGTGTGTTTGTGTGAAAATCATGTAGTTTGTAGGTTATACCATTTTTGACCTGTGTACTACCCTTTACACTTCCCTTCACCCCAGTTTAGTAGTCCTGTTGATGTCATCCACCTTAGAAGTACCTTTGGAATAAGTGGCAATGTATAAGCTCTGTGGCACATCCACTAACTGCGTAGTGTTATAGTAGGAATACCGAGATAGGCTTGAGTTCTAATCCCAATGCTGGCAACTGTTTGTGTGTGAGGATCATATCTTGTGGGGCTTATACCATACACGGCTGGTGACCACCTCCTGCTGCCATTACTTTATACAGTGTGGTAACAGCATCTGCCTCACATGCAGCAGGTTAAACCATTGTACAGTTCTCTGTATAGATGTGTCTGGAATATCCATATGTTTGCAACCTATACATGGTCAGAAGTGGTCTGTGTGCCTCAACAATGCCCATGTATGTGATATTGTAGCCAAATAGGCCTCAGTGAGTGTACTGGCACATATGGCAGCATGAGGTATTACACCTGACTGAAACATCATGCTGATATGACGTCTGCCGACCTCACAGATGACCAGCCTTGTAGGTCCAATACATGAATCCAGATGCTTGGATTTACAAGTGAACTGTTCTTGTTATGGGTCACATTAAAGGCTGCAAGAGCTGTGGACTGATATATTGTGGTCCTAATTAGTACGTAACATGAACACCTTACATCTTAACAGGGGTGTGTACACAATTTATATCCACTGTATACCACTGATGTCTTACACATATCCTTACCTTAGGCCATTTGTCCACCCCATTTTGCTGGCCTCTGTCCAGATGTCTTGGCACTGACAAGTTTTGAGGTATGCTACAGGAATGTTGAATTCATGTCAAATAGGCCCCAGTGGTGATCATTGTGATGCAATGCAGTTAACCCCAGTACAAGTGAACATGCACAAAAAGCAATATAGCTATTACATAAAGCAATATAGCTATTACTGGTGGTTGTGTGCATGGTAAATTGCATGCCCTTCACATGCCTGGGGTATTGTCAGGCAACAACTGAACAATGTCATACTCACCAGCTTCAGGCTGCTGTCCCATATGCAGACCAGAGGGTCCTAGGTAGTTGTGAGAGTGAGTTACTGTCAGCAGACTCACATGTGGACTTGGTACAGGATGGAAGCAGCATGTCTGCACATCTACAGTACTCACCCCAATAATACACAATGTCCTGTCCTCACCATAGATGTGCACCTCTGTGCATTAGAAAACCCCATCCACAACTGCAGTCGGACCTGACACATGAATGTAGATACAATACAGATACGTGTATGTCTGATACATTAGTGAACTAATCCCCACTCGACCCTTACCTGCAGGTTCCTCATCCAGTGTGTGTGTGTGTGTGTGTGTGTGTGTGTGTGTGTGTGTGTGTGTGTGTGTGTGTGTGTGTGTGTGTGTGTGTGTGTGTGTGTGTGTGTGTGTGTGTGTGTGCAACCCACCTCCACAATGCTTCCCTCAGCTTCATGGCTTGTGCATTGGGTGGGTGCCCCAAGTTTGGTGAGGAGTTCCTCGGTGGGCCCCCACCTGTGGCTAGCAGGTCCCTTGCTACAGCACCAGCCCATTGACGGGCATGGTGGATGAGGTTGGTGGCCCAATGCTGCACATGCTCATAAGCTCTGCTGTGCAGGCTGGCATCATTTACCCTAGGCCCACACTGTTCCACAGGGTGGCCCTCTCCCGCACATCTTCTGCTCTCCAGCCAAATAACAGGGCATAATGTCCAATCATATATTGAATGATGATGTCAGTTTCCCCAACAAAGAATGCTGGTAAGCGAGCTCTCTGCATGTTACCTGGAAGACATAAACAGGAAAAAGGTCACAGGACCTCATACGGTTGTCAAATTGCACATCAACAGTGGATATTACTTTTAAATAATCCACATTACACCATAACCCTCCAAGCTATCATGGCTATAGCAGTTTGCATTATACCCCTGGCCCTGAGCTATCTTATTCCCCTCAGTGCTGGACACTTGATTGCATAATCCTCTATTCTCCATCCATTTCTGTGTAGAGGGTTGTTGGTGGCCATCTTCCATGTGGATGGTGTGTGGATGGTGGCAGGTCTATGTTTGACTGTGGAGTGTGATGAAGCTGTGAGCACATGCCTGAGCTCATGTAGGAGGCAGACAGTGATGTTATTATGCCCCATGGAGATATGCTGTTGTTGCCATCAGTAGGCAATATGTGCATGCTCACCATTGCTGAGGGGAAGAGTGTGGTTGAGGTGCATATTCCCCTTTACAACTGGGGTGGACAGGGTGGTGATGTTCCCACCTAACCTGTGTGATGCAGGTTGTCTATATCCATGGCATGTGTGTGTATGAGGTGTTCTGCACCCTAGTATAGGGTGAATTGTGCTGTTTCCTCTGAGACTTACAACATATGTGGAGACTCAGTTGCAATTGTCCTTGGTGGTGTGGATATGTCTGATTTGTAGTCATAGTCAGCCTTACAGGAAATCACCTGTGAACTTACATGCTTTCTCAGATATAGGTGGACTTGCTTCCAAGTTGTTCCCTGCACCTATGTGTCCCTGTACAGCCAATATAGCAACTATTATGTGTTTGTATATTGCTGCTGTCCACCAAAGGGGATTACTCTACCTTGATGGAGGCTGGTTATACAGGTCAGGTACTGCTGAGTCCATATAGCTACAGTGGACATAAAGGGTACACACCCCTGCTACAATACCTGGTGTTTGTGCAATTGGAACTTGACACCATGATTATTACTAATTTCAAAACAATTCCCACATGTAATGTGACCTATAGCCTGTACAATTCAATTGAAAACATAACAATCTGGTCCATGGAAACATATGGAAATAATCAATAAAATAAGCCAGTTGAATGAGTGTACACACCCTTAAAATTATATGTTGTGTATGCACCTCTTGATATGGTTACAGCATTCATTCGTCTTGGTTTTGACTCTAACATCCTGGCACATCTTCACTTGGCAATAGTTGCTCACCTTCCAAGAAACACTTTTGATTTTATTTCAATGGAATTGTAGAGGTTAGGGGCCACATTCAAGTTGAGAAACATTATGAAATGATCTTCTGTGGTCTGATTGTCATACAGCACACAAACCTGTCATTCCAACTGGGGGTGTAGACTTGTGATATCCACTCTATATAGGTGTTGATATAGCTTTTAGTGGTAGGTATGGATAAGGGTCATAACACAGTTGGACACTTCTCTGATTAATACCTGATAATAATGCCTACTCTAGTACCCATATCAGTGTCAGGGCAATGCAAAACCAGTAGCGGTACACATTTATGTCTGTAGTATGCACTGACACGGATATTACACACATGTGCATCATGCACAACCTATGTACCTGAGAGCTTGAAACCCATGTGATTCTTTTTGTGCCTTCCAGCTGAACATATGCATACATAGATGTGCTCAGGGGATACATGGTATACATTTCTGGAGAATGTTAGTATGGCACACTGTATTTGCAGTCTTCCTGCTCAGTCATACTTCTCAACCTGTTATAGCAGTATGTCTGGACAATCGCACACATAAATGGGTGACAAAAGGGACAGCAGTATTGATACTGTATTAATATAGCTGCACCATACAGTAGTGCATTGACTGCCCAGTAGGCTTTGATGTCCCTGTGATAACCTGGAAGATGTCTAACAGTCATAAGTAGGCTATTATGTTACAATGTCATTGCTCACAGACCTGCCAATGGTTTGGCTGACATAGCACAGGTATATTTGTATGTGACTACAGATATCTGTCACAAATGTGCTTATTGTCCAGCAGAATACTGTACAATTGAATGTTATTAATTCAATATATCACATGCAGTTCAACACGCATGCCTGCAACAATACTTTTCTATGCACATGCCCTATATGAGTCTCTTAGCTTTACAAGACAAATGTGTCATACTCATATTCACAGGTAACATGGATATGGACAACATCCCATTAACTGGCCTAGCAGTGGCACAGTCACAACTGTTTGACAGACACCCTAGCAGTTGCCATATATGAGCTGTCCTTTCCCAGGGTGAGTCAGGCTCCTGAGCTGTGATGCTACCTTGCAACCTCTCAGAGCATCACATATGGACAAAGCCTAAAAAGATGGGGGGATAAATAGAACAGACTTTAAATATTCCTATTACAAACATAGGACGTATTTTAGAATGATGCATTTTGCATTACTGTGAATATTCTTAAAGATGTGGAGTCTTAAACTCAAGTGTTTGTCATTACTTGATGACTTCAATCCTCAGCTATTTGCCAGAAAAGTACAGATTTCAGGAGGAACAGACAAAAAACTATGATGGGAAAATCTTGACATTCTGAGAAGATCTGTACAGTTGAGAGGTATGGTTGTGATCTCTTCCACTGCAGAGAGGGCCAGATGCTATGGCCATAGCAGCTGTTCAGCAGGACATTAGTACAGCAAGTCTTGTTGGGACATATATTCCTCCAAATCATATTTCATATTTCCCATTATTACAGACCAAGTACTACATTCAATTACATGCTTACATGTTCCACTTACCTTTTTTCTTTCTTCTATTTTCCAGTTTATGTTTTATTTGTTTTCTCCACCCCCCCCTCTCTCTCTGCACTGCAGGGATTGGGCTGGTTTGAATAGGAGGCAGCATGGCTTTTGTAGGTGATGCTCATGACCAGGCGATGGCCTGTGTACCTATTGGAGTTTCCCACTTGCTAATTGCATGCAGAGCAGCTGTGTAGTTCTTCCAATAGCCAATGTCATGGAACCACACTCCTATAATTGAGTACTCCATGTGGGCATTGGCCCTTTTCCTTACTTGTGAGGATGACATCCTGCAGTTGTGTGAACTACTACCTCTTACAACAAGACTTGTGGAGACAAGCCAACTAAATGGAGGAGAAGGTTCAAGACTTAGGAGCAGAATGTGAGTATTACTGTTATATGTTTGGAATACTGCTAGTTTAATAGGGTTTGTCTGCACATGCTAGTTCTGCATAGGTTTCAGTCTGACAAAGTTCTGTCTTTGCATAGCTCTCAACTGTAGGTCTATCCACATAATGGCCACAAGTTAGCCTGTTATGTATGAATTGTTCCCAAGTAGGTGTTGGCAAATCAGTAGCATACTCTAGTGATTGCATTATGTAAATGGTAACATCCATTTGTAAATATATGTGTGTGTGTGTGTATACATGTGTATATATATATATATATATATATATATATATATATATATATATATGTATCTGTATACATATATATACCTATATAGTTAGATCTATATATATATCTATATATATATATATATATATATATATATATATACACCTCAGTATTTATTGGGATATATATATATATATATATATATATATATATATATATATATATATATATATATATACATATATATATATATATATATATATATATATATATATATATATATATATATATATATATATATATATATATATATATATATATATATATATATATATATATATATATACATATATATATATATTGTACACATATATGAATCTCCCTACATATCTCACTCTCTCTATGTATGTTTCTATTCATATATATATATATATATATATATATATATATATATATATATATATGTTTATAGATACCAATTTTTCCTAATTGCAAGTGTCTCTTCCCTATTGTAAACTGACTGTAAAGAAGGGAATGTTTGAAAAACACCCTAAAACCATACAGCTGAGGTGGCTTACTGGTAAATTGCTTTGACTATGGTGTGCAGGGTCTTGGGTTCAAAACCTGGAAGGGCTGTTTATTTTGTTGATAGGCAGAACAAGGACTGTTGAATACAGATTGATTAAGGCAGTTTTGAGCAGCTTTAAGTGTGTTTGCATGGGTTTGCATGACAGTAAGTGGTGCTAACGTACGGTTAAAGAAATAGGTGCTTACACTGTGTAGGCTTCATTTACCACTGTGAAAATATGCTTAGCATGTACATTTAAGCAATGCTGAAACCTGCTAAGAGTAGCTCAGCCCTGGTAACCAGTGATCACATTCCAGTTTGATAAAATAGCAGGGTAATGACATATGTAATAAATGTATTTAATTTCCTGTACATAACATGCTTCTATGTGCTGTCATTACAGTAGCAAGGGGTGTGAATATACTGTATGGGATACCTGGGTATACATGGGTAGTACCATAGTCTTTTCTCTTTGTATTTGTTTCATACATGCGTAGTATCATAGGTTATATGCAGTCACACTTGCATGTTACACCAGCTACAGTGCACTAGTTGAAAAAATAGTTTAACACATATTGTATGACTACATTAGTATTTTTAACAGTGCTTTTCCAAGTAAGAGTAGATTGCTGATTGTAGTACTAGAAGCATACACCCCTGCATGCAAAGCTGGGACTCTGAATACTGACTATCTTGTTCTTGGTGTTTGACCTGTATGTTTTTATGTATATCATATTGGATATTGATCTGATATGTTGATATAAACTGTAGACTACTATGTTTTTGGACATGTCATTGAAGAATGCTGTCATGTAGTAATGCTATACCTTTCAGTTTCAGATGTCTATCATTCAAAACATTCATCCTAATGCATAAACTGTTGGCTATCTAATTTCTGTCTGTCCCCTGCACAGATGTGCAGATGTCAGGTATTGCTAAGGCCATACCACTATCTAGGTGCTCTCATTGTATTGTGCTGTGGGCCTGGACACTGCTGCTAGTTCCGACATATGGGACATTCCTTAATGTGGGCCTTGCCCCTTTCCTTGCCGGAGTGAGGGACATTACAGAGGTGGTGGCCTACAGATTCACATACAGTAGGTGGCAATACATGACAGGACAGGACATGTAGTGACAGCCAAGCAACATGGGGGACATATTCCCAGATTTTTGAACAGATTCTGTCATCAGTGCTGTTACACACATGGTGGATTGATAGATTGACATGGTTTTTGTGGACATGCATTTAGTGAGTGACTTCATGACTGACAGTGATATGTATCTGACATACCTCTCCACTGACACACTGTCCAGACTGGCCACATGTCTACCTGTTATGTTTTGTCTGTTCCCCAGACAGTTGGTGTCCTTGGTAAATCAGTTGTGGACTCTGGGGAATGCAGTCAGTAAATACTCACATCTATCGGTATTACCAATGTCATATTCCTCATAAAGGATGTTACAAAAAACCCAGTAACATCTGCAACTGTCTCAATTTATGACAGCAGCATGTCCAATCTACCCCATGTGTTTGTGCCTCTGTCTCCAAATGATGTCAGGCTTTGTCCAGATGTCAATAAGGCACAGACATATTTATTATCATTATTTCTTGACTTCATTCCTGCTACCATCCCAGTGATGTAACAGGCCCACACACATGTCAGGGAAAAGGCCTTAGATAAGCATCCTGAGCCTGTACATTTTGAGGTGAACTGTACATGTGAGAGGCCTGTGTATGTCTGGCCATTGTTAACAGACTGTCATGATTGTGTACACATGTCATGTGTACATGTTATTTGGGCTGTGTATGGAGGGGGGTGGATGTAAGTGTTATGGATTCTTCTTTATCTGACTGTGCGTGCTGCTCCAGTTTCTGATGATCTATTGGCTGAATGCATTTGTTGGGGCAGACTGAGACATGCCCTGTACCAAGGTCAGGATTCAGACTACACTGAGAATTGGGACTGTATATGTAGGGCTAGTGTGTGACTGGCAAACAATGACATATTTGTTCACACAGTCTGTATACTCTCCTGTTCACTTGACTTACTGGTATGTGACTGTGACTGTGGTGATGTTGGTTGTGGGTATGCACTTTCACACTGGTGTATATTTGTCGCTGCTGTTACATCACCGTAGTGCCCAATATATTTGCAAATATATGTGTAATTACCCATAGCAGATGTCCTAATTCAATTACTTGTGCTATTTTAGTAAATATATTTTAGAGCACACATGAGGGTGTTACTACAGCAATTGTGTTAGCTTATCTATGCCAGTACTTCAGATACATCCCCATTTTCATGGCTTCCACCCACCACTTTGTCAGTTCTGAGCATACCTGTTAACTGGCTGGATTGTTTCAGGATGTCCAGTTTTATTGCTCATATTTCTGGCCTGTTTTACAGATTATTATAATTTCTCTGGTAAATCACTGTAATGATATGACTGTTGTCAGAAAATGAGGAAATACATTTCATTTACGTACCTCACATCCATCAGAATATGTATGCCAAAACAAACTGTGTCACTCTGTCAAGAAGAGTACAGGGGGACAATAACCTCTTCCTTCCTGGATGCTAATGCGTTAGCACTGATATGTGCCACATAGAAGGACTTTGTGACCACAGTGGCAATGTGGCGGTCAAAAGTCATTACTGTTAACCTGTGCACCCAGATCTCTTATAATGCATTCTTTGTTCAAGGGACTACCATCAATGTGCTAAATCATAGGAACAGGGTTTTCTGCAAAGAGGATGACAACACATTTTCTGACACTGAGCTTAAGGCCATGGCTCTGACACCAGTCATTGGTCTCAGTGAGGCCTTTCAGTAGGATGCTAACATCACTTGGGTAGTTAATAATAGCTCCCAACTTGCAATTGTATGCAACCATTGTCAGCCAGAGCCCCTTCATGTTGGGATGGACTTCAGAGAAGTTGATACCAAACATGAGAGGACCGAGGACAGATCCCTGTGGGACTCCACTTATGACTGCTCAGCAGTCTGACTTGGAGTCAGCTATTTCCACACTGTGAGTCCTATCTGTGGCCCTGTTTTCACCCACCTAGTGATATAGGACTTGATGCCCAGCTTAGTGAGTTTTTGCATGATTCCTGAGTGGGGAATGTTATCAAAGGCTTTGACCACATCAAGGTAGGCTGCATGTGCCATCTTGCCTTCATCCACAGCTCAAGTGACTGATGCCAAGAAGTTGACCAGGTTGACTGAGCAGTTATGACCTACCTTTCACAAAAGTAAACTGTGTGGGATCCTGAGTCTGTAGATTCCCATATCCCTGTTCATTAGGTGCATGATGATGCATTCCATAGCTTTGCATAACAGACTTGTCAGGCAGTTGGGGCGGTATTTCCCAGGGTCTGTAGTAGCACCTTGTCTGTGGAGAGGGGTAACTGTAGCAGTGCATATTCAGTAGGGACAAAGCCTGAGGTGAGGCTGTGCTTTAACAGGGCACATAGGTGAGGTGCCAGGACACTCTGTAGTTCATGTAGAACACAGCCAGGGATATTGTCAGGCCAAATAGAAGCTGTATTTTTGGCCTTGGACAGTGGTGTTTTAATTAGTGCAGCAGTAAAACTGGGTGCCTGGCAGTGTACTTGTATTTTGATTGGTCCTTTGAGGGGGGAGAGAGGGGTAAAGTTTGCACTCAATATGTCAGCCTGTATACCGGCAATATTTGTTGGCTCAGTCTAGGAGGTACTGTTGTCTAGTAGCTCAGAACAAATCTTGGTATTGGCTTGGAGATTCTTTACATAACTGTATGAGGCCTCATGGTTGTCTTTACTATGTGCTCCAGTTCTGTTTTCACAGCTAACTTTGTAGTATTTGATGAGGGTTCTCAACTTTTAATTGAAGTTGATAAGGTTTTTTTTTTCCAGTCTTGGGACTTCACCTTATTCCATATTGGTTCTCTCCTTCTGTTGTACAGTTGCCTTATGGCCAGGGTCCACCAGATTGGCTTCCTTTTTTTTGGAGGTGAGGGTCCTGGTTCTATTGGGTATGGCAGTATCCATGCATTTGTGTAGTGTTCATAGTGCATTGTTGTTTGATTCAGCAGTCATGCAACTAGTCTCCATTTGCATGGCTGCTGTGAGGTTAGTCACCTCTGTTGTTATGAGGCCATAGTTAGCTTTACACAGGCTTTTCAAGGTGGTTACCTGTGTGTGTGTGGGGGGGGAGGAGGGCTGTGAATTTCCAAAAGTGATTAATGTGTGTTAAGATATAACAAGGGAGAAATTAACTATTGGTGGAGAGCAACAGTCGCCCATGTTAGCAAGAACCAAGTCAATGTGATAGGCAGGTGCATCAGTACATGAGTAGCTTTCCAGAAAAAGTAAACTGTGTGGGATCCTGAGTCTGTAGATTCCCATATCCCTGTTCATTAGGTGCATGATGATGCATTCCATAGCTTTGCATGGGGTAGTTGAAGTCAACCAGTATGAGAGTGTTAGGTTGGATACTAATATTCTCCAGAGTGTTTAGTGACATGGAGTGTGCGTCTTGGGACATGTTTGGGGACCTATAGCAGGCTACAGTCCGAACCACTATCTTACCAAATGTTAGCTACACCTGCAGGATCTGTAATGCATAACGTTGTTCTATCACACTGGAGGTGTGTGCATCCTTAATGAATATGGAAATACTACCACCTTTGGTGCTTCAGTCCAAGTTCTGCAGCCAAAAGTTGTGGAATGAGTCAAAGGCTGGTAGTGCAGGGGTGCATCTTGCTGCCTTTAACCAAGTCTCTGTTACAGCACAGATGTCATTGCTCCCCAAATTAAGGAATACTTCCAGTGAGTGCATTTTCAGATTTAGACTTTGTGTGCAGCAGCATGACCCTCGGATTGTATGTGTTTGTAGCTGTCATATATTTCTGCATATTTCTGTATATTTATATATATATCTGCATGCATTTGTTCACCTTTCTATATACATATATATGTATATATATATATATATATATATGTGTGTGTGTGTGTGTGTGTGTGTGTGTGTGTGTGTGTGTGTGTGTGTGTGTGTGTGTGTGCATATATGTAGATATAAATGTGGATGTACATCTCCAATATATGTAAGTATTATGTATAGATTTGTCCACATATATGCATCTCCATACATATATACATGTATATATAGAAGACCTGACTGATTCTACAGACTCCTTTCCCTACTGTTGAATGACTATACTAACTGATATGTTGGGAATATCACCACTGTTTTATAGGGCTCAGATGGTGTAATGATACATTGTTTTGATTGTAGTTTGTAGGGTCCTGGGTTCAAGTCTTAGCAGGCCTTAGTATTTTGTTACAAGGCAGAACAGTTCAGCTGGGGAGGGAGGGATAAGAGCATTAATTAAAAGAGGTCCTTAGTTTGGGCCCCTTCACCACTATTTAGACCGTCTTTGGACAAATTTGCTGCAGTAAAAGGTTCATAGTGTGGCTCTGCTGTCCAATATATATAGATTTACTTATATATATATATATATATATATATATATATATATATATATATATATATATATATATATATGTATATGTTATATGTATATCTCTACATATATTATGTATTAATGTTTATATATATATATATATATATATATATATATATATATATATATATATATATATATATATATATATGTGTGTGTGTGTGCATCTCCATACATATATACATTTATAGCTATGTACAACACATGACTAATGTAACAAACCTTTCCCCAACTGTTGAATGACAGTGCTGCATGATATGTTAGTGGTAAGTTTCTGTGGTTATGGTGTGCAGGGTCCTGCGTTCAAGACTTACAAGGGTTGATTATTTAGTTGCTGGAAAGAACATGCACTGTTGGATAAAGAGTGATTAAGACAGCTGTAAGTGGGTTTGCATGGGTGTGAGTGGCGTTAAGCAATGCTAACTTCCGGTTAACAATGCTGACAGATGGTTAGCCTTAAAAGTGTTTAATCTGTGTAGGCATCGCTTAGCACCACACAAACAGGCTTAGCCCTGCTTACCCCATGCTAATTTCTTTAAAAGAAAAGAAAAAAGGGGTGATTGGAAAGTGGTGAAAAAGGGGGTCACAAAGAGGGAAAATCAATATGAAAGATAGCTAGGGATTTGCAGGATGGGTTTAGGGAAGATCCATAACTGTCCATTTCTTCTATGGCAACAGCTGTGCATATATACTGATTTTGGAGGTACATTTTGACACTCAAACCCCTGAGAGAAGGGTGAGGACAACAATAATGTGTTCTGAAGCCAATTAGACCAGATTATTTGTCCAGTGGACACGTGTGAAATGTACAATTATGTATGGGAAGACATTTTTTTTGGGGAACAGATTGCCCTTTTTTAAGGTAAGAGTGGGATGTTGGGGATGAATAGTAGGTATATTTGGGGTGGTAGGTTGGGTAGGAAGACAGACAAGACAACATACAGGGGCAGTATATGACACGTGTGGTGGTAAACACCTTGGACGGGGAGGGATGTTTGGTAATCAGAAGCCCATGAGCCCCCAAATAGATACAGTGGGACTGAGGTCCCCACCCATGGGCAGTTACCACTGCACCTTCACGGCCCCAAAGGTGGCTGTGTGGGGAGCTGAGCAGGAGGGGCAGGCTGACCCTCTAATTGCATCACACGGACCTCAAGCTGGAGTAGCAGATCTTTCAGTTCCTTGCAGAGGTAACTATGCATCAGACCTCGGACTTGGCTTCGGGTGACAGGATCCTGTCTGTGTCCTTGCCCAGGGGGGATGAGCCCCATCCAGTTCCACCCAAAGGTGATGCAGGACCAGAGAATGAGGAGATCCTGGGGTGGGTCCTAGATGTGCTGGGTCCAAATGCCACAGCCAGATGAGGCGGGAAAGGCAGATCCGCTGGGATAGGCCTTACCAGATGTTCTATGGTGTTGCAGTTTTAGAACATATGTTGGTTAATAATGGTAAACACATTCCAGGATTAGTTATAACAGCATGCATAATTATTCCCATTAACCCAAAACAACAGATTTGGAACATTTGCATAGCAAACAGGACACATGCATATATGGAACCACAGTAGGCATTACACCAGCATGCAGGTTACATTGATAGCTACAGGCCACCAATGATAGTATCTGAACAGGGAACATTAATTGGAATACATTTTAACATTTGTAGAACAATAGGACACATTTTACAACAGTAGGTTTGGTGGAAAAGATACCCATTCATTTATGGCTTTAGATTACTGGTGAAGATAAGGTGGGGGGGAGATATCAATTAACAAATGTAGATTCTTGCAGTGGTCACTGCTTTAATGATCATTGCTGTAATCATTACTCTACAGGTATTACAGGTATTATTACAACAACCTATGGCCTTGGGTTGAGCAGTGGTATGTTTGTACACAGTGTATAATTACAGCCTTATTTTGTGTGTGTGTGTGTGTGTGTGTGTGTGTGTGTGTGTGTGTGTGTGTGTGTGTGTGTGTGTGTGTGTGTGTGTGTGTGTGTACTCTACTGCTATACTCTGCCTTGATTTCTATTGGTCATCTGGATTGTTGGTAGCAGGGACTGGTAGCTGTGACAGCATGACACTCTTGAACATTTCTTGGGGGAGAACACTTGGTGTATGTACTTATCTTGCTGTCATTTGCAGCCTTGGGGTTGGACTGTGGGTGTTGGACACAGTATAACTACAGCCTTCTTTTAGCTACTTTATACCTTTTCTCACCTGGAAGACCTGTGGAAGGAATTTATATTGACACTGCTTGACTGTTTCTACACATATTCACAAAATCCTAGTTGAAATTATGCATACAGCTTACTGCCAATCCCAGGATTCAAACTGTGGCTGTTTCTGCAAAAAATACAACTTTGTGTTTCATCAGAAGGAGAATTTGAGAAACTGCTGTCACTTTCTTGAATATTTTCTTTATAATTCTCTCTTGGATGTACAATCTGACCTTGTGATTACAACATTCTTTTATATACATTCCTATACATATCTTTTCACATAGCACAGTGTGGAAAAGAGTGGATAATGCACCATTACTATTCTGATATCAGATCTTGGTGCATGAAACATTTCAAGTCATACAATACCAGAGTAAACACAACCAGTCTGGGGTTTTCTGTTTTATTGACAAGTACTTACACTTTTATTGATATATAACCTGTATGTCACTATTTCTCTCCTACTGGCTTCTTCAGTCATTAAAAACCATGCCCCATTTTTAAATACTGCATGGTGACATTCTACTACCTTTTATTTATTTGCCCTATATAATACCAGCTAGACTGTTACTCACCAGCCTTGCGACACAGCATTAGCGGCCTGCTGGTGTGGGCTTCAAAGTTCACAGCCCTCTCTTCTGCAGCTGTACAGGAGATAAGAAAAAACATTTATACATACCTATCCATCACATACACAGGCTGGACATTGGAGAACACTTATTTTGACTGATACTTTCACATGGCTGGAGCATTCCCCGTCCGAGCATCTTGGACCCACTGGTACAAAAGGTCCCTCTTCCTCTCCTTCAAGTCGGCAAAGTGGTGCTGGACCTGCTCACCAGTTCGAGGGATGCCAGTGGCAGTGGTGAGATCTCAGGCAAGATGGTCCCAGGCCTCCACTTTGTATTGGGAGCCCTGGTGCTGGTCCTGCAGCAGTCACCCTTCATGGTCTTTAATGAGGAGTCTAACCATGACACTGGACTCCTGAATGCCCCAGCATCATGCCCGAAAGAGCACACCTTCACCTACACCAGCCATAGTGCCTACACTGGGGAGCTACAACTGGTTTTGAGCTTTATTCCCACTTGTGAGGTTTAACTAGGGCTAATTTCCGGCCCCTTTACCATGACTGCACTTCTCTGAAACTGTTGAGCTAAGCTAAGCACCAAGCAAACCCGCTTAACAAAAATAATCATTGCTTAAAGGGGTAGATGCTAAGCCTTGCCTACCAGTGCGCAAATCTGCTTAGCTATGCTAAATCTTGCTTAAACTTTAAATTTCACTGACATCTCACATTTGGGGCTGCTACATTACCATGGTTAACTTATACATAATAATATTCACTACCTAATTATGAAAAATACATTTTAGCTGTGTTTCACATATGAAAATGAATGGACCTCTGTGGGGCTTGAATTGTGACTGCTTGCATGCAAGGTAAACACTCTAACCACTACACTACTCCAGTTTTGCTATTTGCACTCTGTATATTTCTATTTAACTTCTTTTGATGTTTAAACTCTGCTATGCATAGCTGCACAACAGGCAAACCCACACAGCTACGCTTACACTTTATTGCACATAGGAAAAAAAAATAAGGAATATATTTTAAGTATTGCGTTAGAAACTTAGAACATTGATCGAATGACAGGCTTTGCATTAGCATGTATTTTGCAAGGGGTATGCAGTGTGTCACATTGCCGTTTTACTGGACTGCACTTCTTTTCTGGTGTATGGTGCACACGTATATATACATTCTGCCATATGTGTGTGTTTTTCTGAGGTATGCTGCCTGTTATTTTCTCCACAGACACTAAAGTATCTATAGAGACTTTCATTCATTTTACATTGCCGTTTGGCAATTTTCAAGTGGCACAGGGTATGTGTATTGTGAGAGCACTGCTCTCAGACATGCTCCCTGCACTCATACACACAGACCATGTCCATTTAGGAGTGCAGCAGTACTCCTTAATGAATATGCAAGGTGAGCTGCTGCTCTACATGGACACGGTCAGTTCCGTGCAAGAATAACTTATTGTTGCACGGAACTTTCATGAATCCCGGGGCTTGACTTTTCTGTTCTGTAGTAAGAATGGTATGTGAAGAAAGGACAGAATCCTGTGTCTAGTCATTACTAAGTGTGTGTTGTGATTGTAGATCACTGTATGTATTCTACCTAGTCAGCCACTGTAACTAGACAGCACTTGCATGTAAGTTACTGAGCACGTCCAACATCAGTGCCATTTTGTATAGTCAGTCAGAGTGAGTGCAGGCATGAACAGAGATGCACAAGCAAGTGTGTTTGAAGTAGAGTCAGCCATTTAGCTTAAGTATATCTTCCAGTTACATCTCATGATGTGTTTATGTACAATAAACAACTTGAACCCATCATAGGGCCTCAGTGTCTCATTTGAATACAAGAGACATGTGACGTGGTGTCAGAATGGGATCCTGCTAGACAGGGATCCAGGGAAGTAAATATTGTGGAAAGAAATAGCCAGGGAATTGTTATGGCTAGGCTTGTATAGCACCTAGAGCCGATAGCCTAATACCAACCTATGAACCTATGAACCTATAAAGTCAAAGGAACTAGCAAATCATGAGGTATACAGTTAGAAGTGGAGAAATATACAAGAGCCAACTTGCAAACAGGTCAGTGGTTATTGAAAGGTTCTTAAACTCATTTAATGTTTTTTTCAGTCACCAATTAAGTGGTGAAGCATTCAATCCATTTGAAATAATTACTGAGATAAACAAAATGTCTGAAATAGTGACATACTGATAATAGTATTCAAACTAAATACAAAAGTGTTCAAAATAATTTCCAAAGTGTTAAAATGTATGAAAATGCTAAAACAACCAAATGTTTTTGCAATATACTACTTTTTCATATTAACTAAAACTTTTCAAAGTATTTCTTGAATGTTCAATGTTAAAATAAAGCCTTTTCAGAGAGACTGTTGTATATTTGAGCATAATTACAAGTACCTGGTCTATGTTTATATTTAAAGAAATTTTGTTGTTATGGCAGAGGGATTTTGTAGATGTGGACCACTGGTGTTTGATAATAATATTGCTGAGAACTGGCAATTATTTCAGCAAGACTATGATATTTTCATACAGGCTACATTTTCTGATAAAGACCACGTACAAAAGCATTCATACTTCTTAACTTAGCTGTTTCAGATGCCATTGAGAGGGAACATTCATTTGTGTATGCACCTGCCATATATGCAGGGGAGTGGGAGAACTGCCATATTGTGATACAGGCTGAAACATGGGAAGACCATGAGTGCTTAAAATGTAAATTTAGAGAAATGTGTAACCCTCAAATGAATATTACAATGGAAAGGCACATGTTTTACTCAAGCAATCAAAAGCCTGGTGAAACTATAGCAACATATATTACCGACTTAAGAAATAAAGCTGAAACATGCAGATTTGGTGATCTGAGAGATGAGTTGAAACAAGACAGGCTTGTGTATGGTGTTATTAATGATGCAGTGAGAAAGGTTTTGCTTTGAGACAGTGATTTAATGTTGAGCAAAGCCACTGAGATCTGTCAAATATTTGAGCTTACAGAAAAGCATACGGATATGCTTACGAATGAGAAAAATGTGAATGCAGTGTCTGCCAGTGTGAATGTTGAATGTGTACAGCACAAAGCTAAGATGAAAAAGAAATATAAACTGAATGAGGCCACAACACCCAACCTTATTGTTAACTGTCATAATTGTGGAGGCAGTCATGAACCTAAAAAAGTGTTTAGCTTTTGGTCAGCAGTGTCATAAATGTAAAAAGTGGAATCATTTCAAAAGGCTTTGCAAGTGTAAAGTGGTACATACTTTTATTAAAAGAGAGCATCCAAAGAAGTAAAGGGATCAGATAGACAGCTGTGCGCAAACTTTCTATGCTGATGGTGTTTCTGTGATTGATGAAACAGTTAAATTATCTGTTGGCAGCAAAAGTGAAATATTTTGCACTGTTCAAATTAATGGGAAATGTGTAGAGCTTGAAGCAGGCACTGGATCTAAGTGCAATGTTATATCAGCACAAAGGTTTGCTAAGGTAAAAGCTGCTGAGAAACTTGATTCAGCAAAGTGTGCAAAACTAGTTGCTTATGCTGGTGAAGAGATTCCAACTGTTGGTGAAGTAGTTCTCACATGCTATTCTGCTGGGAACAGCTATGACTTGCAGTTCTATGTAGTCAAGAGACATGTGCAGTCATTGTTAGACCTCAACGACAGTTTGAGAATGGGACTGATTTCATTTAATAAGGAGGTCCACCATATAATTCTGAACAATATTGATAGTTTCACACAGTGAAAGAACAGGCTGAATGGGTATCTTTCATGGTCATCGTTCATAAGAAAAGCTCAGATGATACCCAAATATGTATTGTTCTGAGAGATTTAAACAAAGTGCTTAAGCATCCTCATCATCCGATGTGCACAGTAGAAGAAGTAGCTGCTCTCATGCGAAATGCCACTGATTTTTCAGTCTTAGATGCCAGAAGTTCATTTTGCCAAATTTCACTGGATCACAAATCTTCATTGTTAACCACTTTCAGTACACCATTTGGTAAATACAGTATTTTGAGATAAATTCTGCCAGTGAAGTATTTCAACATGTGATGGATCAATTTCTTTTCTATTTATCCATGTGCTATTGTAGTTGACATTATTTTAGGGGGCAATGGTGAAGTTGAACATGATAGAAACCTTAAGAAATTTCTAGACTGTGTACGTGAAGTCAGTCTTAAACTAAATCCTCAGAAGTGTAAATTGAAACTGAAAGAAGGTACTCATGTGGGTCATTTGTTTACCAGTTCTGACTTACAACCAGATCAATCTAAACAAACAGCAGTTCTTGAGATGCCAGTTCCAAAAAATGTTACATCTTTACATTTTCTTGGTATGGTGAAATATTTAGGAAAGCTCATCCCAGACCTGAGTGAGTATTCATTACCATATCGTGAGCTGACATGCAAAAATGTAAACTGGTTCTGGCTGGAACAACACCAAAGAGCATTTGATGTTCTAAAACAGAAAGTTGTCAGTTCACCCACATTGAGATATTATGATGTTCACAAACCTATAACTCATTCATGTGATGCTTCACAGTATGGTCTTGGTGCAGCATGTCTTCAAGAAAGCTTACCAGTAGCTTATGTAACCAGAACTGAAATGCAGTATGCCTAAATAGAAAAATAGCTTTTGGAAATAATGTTCGCTTGTCTGAACTTCAAAGATTATATTTAAGGCAAACCTGTTCAAATAGAGACTGATCACCAACCTCTAGTAACTATTCTGAAAAAGCCAATACATACAGCTCCAGCACAGTTGCAATGCATGATGTTAAAATTGCAAAAGTACAATATAAATATTGTCTATACAAAAGGCACATTTTTATACCTTTCTGATGCTTTGTCGAGAGCATCCAGACAAACAGCAGAACAGCATGACAATGAGAAAGTAGACTTTGAAGTCATGGAAGTCAGAAATTTTTCCTCATCATGTCTTGATGAACTTAGAAATCATATAGCTTCAGACCCAATTCTCCAGAAGCTGAAACATGTTATGAGTCAAGGATGACCAACACAACAATCTAGTTTACCACTTGCCATATAAAAGTATATTCCTTACACAGATAAGCTCATGATGGAAGATGGAATCATCATGAAAGGTCCTAAAGTGGTAATTCCTACAGTATTACAACAGGAATATAACAACATTTTGCATCGTGGTCACCCGGGTACTGATTCAACCAAAAGAAGGGCAAGAGGCATAGTATTTTGCCTTCTATGTCAAAAGATATAGAGAAGGAAACTCTAGCATGTTCCATTTGCAACCATACTAAATCATACCAACAGAAAGAACCACTTCACCTAAACCAGATTCCTGAACTACCATGGTCGACAGCTGTTACTGATATTTTCGAATGGAATGGTCAACATTACTTATTGTTAGTAGAGTAATATTTGAATTGGTTTGAAATTACCTCCTTCCTAACTTAACATCCAGCGGTGTCATTACGAAATTGAAAAGACATTTTTCTGCTCATGGTAGTCCACACAGTCATATCTGACAATGGTGCATGGTTTATAAATCAGCAGTTCAAGAATTTTGTTGAGTCTTGGGACTTTGTCCATGTTATTAGTGGTCCTGAGTATCCACAGTTCAATAGATTAGCTGAGCGTGCAGTTCAAAGTGCAAAGTGCTTGTTAGAGAACTATAGGAGAGATGGTACTGATGTTTTTCTTAACCTACTTAATCTCAGAAACATTCCTTGAGATAATTTGCTTGGTTTATCTGCTTAGAGATTGATGTCCAGACAAGCAAGAACAAATCTTCTGATCAGTAAACAATTATTGATTCCAAATGCAAAGAACAACTGAGTGGTCAAGACTCAACTTTTGAAAAGACACTAGTCACAAAAGCTGTACTACAATAAGTCCAGCAAACCTCTTAGAACATTAAGACAAGAAGAGATTGTGAGAATGTAAACATCTAAAGGATATGACCAGGGACATCAGAAGGCATATTGACTGTACGCATTTCAGTACAGTTTATCTGGAGTGGGGGGTAGAATCTGGCTGGCTGCAGGAGCCATGATTAGCTACAAACCAATGGCTGTTGATTGGTCCCACTTTAGTTGCGAGAGAGAGAGCATGAGAACGCGAGAGTAGACAGCTAACATTAATAGGGAGTACATGGGTATGGTCAGTCTAATCTTAAGTTCCAACCTCCACTGACTGACCTGGCTCATCTTGTGTTGCTGCGGAGATTTGTACCTGAACCTGAAATTCCTGAATGCATGTGTAAGTAAGTTTAAAAAAAAAATGCTACCGGCTGATTATTGTAATAATGTCACAGTATAATAATGAAGAAAGTGAACTAGTAGCAATTTCGCTGACTTTCGCAACTTAATCACAAGAGCATTTTTTTGGGGGGGGTTAAAGTGCTTGCGTACCACTCGCAAGCCACATGCTAGTATTGTGGCTTTTAGTCATCTTTTCCTTTCCTCAAACAGCTTTCTTTTTTTTTTAAATCACATTTAAGTGTGCTGCGCCTACCATGGATGTAGTCTTCTGAGTGTGACTGGTGGTTGCAGACAAGCAAGACACACACACCTCTCTCAACTGCTCGGTATTCGGTATTGGTGGTAAAAAAGTACTGTTTTCCAATTCAATCCAGAGTAGAAATTAATTTAAGCAGCAGTGGCATGTGGAGCATTTAAAATCTGTAGTAAAACCCACAAATGAACAAAACACAGTTATGCAAACACAATGGCAGTCATATGTTTGAAATAAAACCAGCCACCATTGAGAAGAACACTAAAAATATGGTAACGACTTCTTACTGTCTGTATAATTTCTTTATTAAAGAATGAAGTGCTTACCATATTTTTGGTGTTCTTTTCACAGTGGCTGGTTTTGCAGTTATTGTTGCCGTAGTGAGTTCTTTGTTTGTTGTGTTTTTTTTTTTTACTACTTAAAATAGTACCGCCTAGAAAATCCAACATGGCTGACATATCTTTTAAGAATGCCAATGTGTTCTCTAATCTCTTGTAATAGGCAACAACACTGGATGCACTGAGACAGGCATGTTTGCTTGTACCCTTTTTCTTCTTTCTACAGTCTTCATCTTCTTTTACTAATGATTTGTCATTTGATAGTAGTTTACTAATTATTTGTTATTTGAGAGCAGTTTGTCTAGATATGATGCCATTTTTGACAAAATAGAACAGATGGTCAAAAATAATTTAGCATGTAAGCATAAGAAATTAGAAATAGACGAACTTGATTACAAGTGCTTATCCCCTACCTAAAGCTTATCATTCCCCACTTCACAGCTTGGGATTACCACAGGATATAGGGTATCATAACAACACTAAGCAGGTAACTTTTGAAAGGAATAGGGAAGGTAGTGATTTTGGTCAAAATAACAATTTCATGCATAATACGGCTCACACATATAGGGAGGACATTGAGTTTTTGAGCAAGAATTCCTCCAACTGCGTAAATCATAGGTTCATAGGATCATAGGTAGGTACTAGGTATCTGTCCGAAGGCATTTATAATCCTAGCTGGAATGTGTTGGCTTTCACCACCCCCTTAGATTAGTTCCCTGTGCCTCTGTCCAGCAGAGCCATTGAAGTGATCCCTGGAGTAAACTTTCTGTTTCCCATCCTCCACTCGTCAAAGTTTCTTTTGAAGAGGGTTAGCAAGGAGCTCTGCCTAATGTAGATTGGAATCTTGTTCCAGAGCATGGGAAGTCTCTGAGACAGGAATATATCCCTCCAGCATGTCCAATTTATTGTTGTGGTGAGGTTTAGATCCCTGGAGTGTGTGGCTCGAGGGGATATGGCTTTCTTGGGTCTATATTAGAACACATCATACATTCGGAACAGCAAATTTTTTCCTAGGGAAAAAAATTTGCTGTTCCAAAACACATACACACAACATAAGCACACCAAATAAACAGCAATCCACACACATACACCTAAACTCTTACACCTAACCCTACACTAAATTATACATACACCACTAACTATCCACTTACCTTAACCCAAACCCTAAACCTAAGGTCTGTCACTATCGCACAGTCACCTTACCCGTGCCCTAACCCAAACTCACCTACCCCGGCCTAACCCTCACGTCCACACAATCGTGCACGTACCTGACCTGCACCCTAACCTTAACTCACCTAACCCGCCCTAACCCACATGTCCACAAAATCACACACTTACCTGTACCCGACCCGTAACTTTCCACCAGAGCACTGAAAATACTGAAGCAACAGAAATGGACAACCAAATTCTTTCCCTAGGAAAGAATTTGGTTTTCTATTTCTTCAATATTTTCAGCATTCGCTGAAAACGGGTCGATATTAGAACACTCAAAATTTCAAATGTTCAGTGTTCTAATATAGACACGGTTTTCTTTAGGTGGAGCATGTTCATCAGTTCTGGGTTGGACATGGCCTTGTATGTCAGGCAGAGATCCCCTCTGATTAGGCGATATGCAACCGAGTACAGCTGGGGTTTCTTCAGTCGAGCTGCATAGGCTATCTGCTTGAGGCCAGTGATCCTCTTGGTGAGGTACTTCTGTGGTCTTTCCAGTTATTGCAGGTGTCTTGTAAGGTACATCCCAAACGGGGCATTGTACTCTATGATGGGTCTGATGAGTGATGCATAGAGGGGCCCAATAACCTCCTTTGATCTGGATGCAAACTCTTTTGTGATTAGGTGGGCCACATAGAAGGATTTTCTAACCACTTTGGCAATGTGATTGTTAAAGGAGAGGTTACTATCTACTTGGGTCCCCAGATCCCATATTAAATCTTCCATTTTAGGGGGCTACCACCTATGTGGTAGTTTGTGGGTACTTTGTTTTTTCCAAAGGAGATGACTATGCACTTTTTGGCATTTATCTTGAGGCCATGGTTTTGACACCAGGTATCTGTCTCAGTGAGACCCTTTTGGAGGATGTCTGTGTCAGCCGGAGAGTCAATTATAGCCCCTAGTTTGCAGTCATCTGTGAACTTGGTCAGCCATAGTCCTCCTGTGCTTGCCTGTACCTCTGAGAAGTATATGTTGAACAGGAGGGTTCCTAGGACTGAGCCCTGGGGAAGCCACTTGTAACAGGTTTAGAGTCAGACCTACCTCCCGCAACTCTTACCATGTGGGTTCTGTCCATGAGCCAGTTGACAACCCATCTCTTGACGTAGGGGTTTATGTTCAGGCTGATGAGCTTGTCTATAATACCTGAGTGGTGAATGGTGTTGAAGGCCTTTGCAAGGTCTAGGTAGGCTTTGTAGACCACCTTTCCCTCATCTATAGCCTTGGTAACAGTCTCAAAGAAGTTCACCAGGTTTAGGAGGCATGATCTGCCCTTAACAAAGCCAGACTGGGTAGGGTCCAATGTCTCTGTTAATGAGATCCATGATGATGCACTCCATATCTTTGCAGACCAAGCTAGTCAGGCTTATAGGGCGAGAGTTCCCTGGGTCTGTTGTGGCTCCACCTTTGTGGAGTGGAATAACCATTGCTGTGCGCCACTCTGTGGGCATATAGCCTGCGGAGAGGCTGAGTTTAAACAGTGTGTTCAGGTGAGGGGTTAGTTCATCTTTGAGCTCATGTAGGACACAGCCTGGGACACTGTCTGGTCCCATTGATGCTGTGTTTTTGGCTTTGGAGAGGGCTGTTTTAATCTGAGTGTCTGTGATTTCAAGGGCACTACATTCGTCTGGTATAGTTATGGGCCCTTTTGGAGGTGAGGTGGGGGTGAAGTTTGCACTGAACCTGTCTGCCAGGATGTTGGCTATATTGGTTGGTTCAGTGTATTTTGTGCCATTCTGCACTAACTCCGAGCAGATCTGAGAATTGCCACTTCGATTCTTGACATAGCTAAAGAATGCCTTGTGGTTATCTTTGGAGTCCATGGCAAATTTTCTTTCGAAGCTAGCCTTGGATGATTTTATGAGGGAACATAGTTTCTTGCTGATACTGATCAGGGATGTCTTCCCTTCTTGGGATTTTACTCTTTTCTGTACTAGTTTCCTCCTTCTATTGTATAGCTTGTTTATGGCAGGGGTCCACCAGACTGGTTTCCTTTTCTTGGAGGAGTGAGTCTTGGTTTTGTTTGGGATAGCATGATCCATGCATTCTTGTAGGTACCCATAGAGTGCATTAGTAAAGGATTTTGCAGCTTGGACAGCATTATCCTTTAGCATGGGGGCTTTGAAACTTCCCACCTCGGTCTTAAGTAACGTGAAGTTTCCTTTTGAAAAGTTTTTCACAGTTGTTTCTTTGACCAGGGTTGGTGGCGGACTGTGGATATCCAGAGTGATTAGTTTATGGTCAGCTCAAATAAATGAGGGGTTGACCTCTGGTATGGAACACCAGTCGCCCATGTTGGTGATGACCAGATCCAATATGTTGTCATCTCTATTGGGTATGATGACCAGTTGATCCAGGGCATTTGAGTTTATAAATTCTAGGAAATGTTGGGCAAGGGAGTTTGTACTTGAGTATTTCTCCCAGTTAATGTTTGGGTAATTAAAATCACCCAACATCAGGGTGTTTGGTAGGTCTTTTATGTTTCCCAGTGTTTCCAGGAATGCGGAGTGGGGGACCTGGGACATGGTGGGTGATCTGTAGAAAGCTGCAATTTGAATAGCAGTTTTGCCCATTGTTAGTTGCACGTGGATGATCTCTGAAGCATCGTGCTGTGCCACTAACCTGGAGGTGTGGGTATCCTTGATGAATATGGACACTCCCCTGCGTTTTGTATTTCTGTGGGTTTTGTGGCCAAAATGCATGGTATGAGTTGGAGCCTGGTAGTGCTGGGGTGCTCTCTGGAGTCTTAAACCAGGTTTCTGTTACTGCACATATATCAATTTTCTCCATACTGAGGAGTGCCTCGAGTGAGTGCATTTTGAGGTTTAGACTTCTGGCATTGAGTAGCATTACCCTCAGTTTTTTGTTACTTGTGCTATTTACGGCGGTGGGAAAGGTTGGACAATAAAAGCAGACAGCATGATTGTTTTAGATGCACTGAGACAGTCATGTTTGCTTATACATTTTTCCTTCTTTCTATTTATTTTTATTTATTTTTTATTTATTTGTAGTTGTTTTACCAGGATAGTCCATTGGGCCAAAAAAGAACCCATTTTCAATGGAGTCCTGGGGAGAAAAGTTCCAAATACAAGCAAAGATTACATTCATGGTTTTATGTTACATTAAGTACAAATATTACAGAATAGTAAAAAAAACAATTACATTAGAAAGAACATTGTATATATAAATTAAATAAAAAAAGCATTGCATTTTAGAGAACGTTGCATTTTAAAGGTATATTTTCTGAAGGAAATAATACACTTTATAGATTCTAAGTAGCTTGTTGCTCTTGACTTACCACATGCTAGAGGAAGCTGTCAGAATTAGAGAATGAAGTGAAGTAGATGTTGCCTGTGTAAAGAGGAGAAGGGATTATGTGGGGTGGGAGCAGAAGCATTCCCACTGGGATATTAGATGTGAGTGAAGTTATTTTTTGAATAAAGAGTGATTTGTGGTGATGCGGATGGATGGTGGTAGGAAGTTCCAGAGGTGTGCAAGGGGAAAGGATAGGAGATTTTTACCTGGGGGACGAGTTGGTTTATACAATTCTATTAGGTTTTGGTTGTTAGATCTCAGTAGTCTAACTAGTCTACAGTCTTCATCTTCTTTTACTTCTTGGAATGTAGCCCTTTGGTTACATTTAACCGTGCACTGTATTAATATCTTGTTTTTAAATCATTGCTTCCCTGTTATTACTGCCACAGGGCAAGTGAACTAAACATATAACTATCTTATCACAATGTGTTTTGGGCATGTCAGTCTTCTAGAGACTGAATAGAATGTATTCTATCTTTTACATCCCTAGGTGTTTAAAACTTTAGCCTAGTTAATCTACAGAAGTACTGAGTTTAGTAAACATTAATATGAAGCATTAAAAGGGAACCTTGGAGGAAATGATTCATTTTGATGTCATTTTGTGGTTACTGTGCATACAAACAAATTGCTGAAGAAGTCATTGGGGAAAATGTTTCATTTTTATGCTTGTGTACATTGGGGGAAATGATTCCTTTTGATGTCATTTGGTGCTTGTGCATACATGGACAATCCTGACTGGATCATTGGAGAAAATGTTTCATTTTAGTGCTTGTGGATACATAGACAAAGTACTGAAGGGGTCGTTGGGGAAAAATGTTTAATACTTCTGCTTGTGCATACACGGACAAAGTACTCAAGGAATCCTTGTGGGGAATTTGTGGTTACTACGCATAGAGACAGCTGAAGTCACTGGGGAAATTTGTTTTATTTTTGTGCTTGTGCATACATGGAAAAGTAATTAAGGGGAACCTTGAGGAGGGATGATTCATTTTGATGTCATTTGCTTTTGGTCATTAGGGGAACTGTTTCATTTTGGTGGTTGTGCATACATGGGGAAACTACTGAAGAAGTCTTTGGTGGGGATTTAACCCCACAACATATTATAGTTTTCATTTATTAATTATTTCTTGAGTGTCTATGGTACTACATGGGTTTATAGATTTTTGCTGAACCCTTTACTATTTGGAATCTATTTCTCAGATGTCTAAGCAAAAGGAAAATGGCCTGTGAGAACATGGGTATAACATGGCTAGCCTGGTAAAGGTCATATGGCCATTAGCATAGTAACCTCCCATAAATCTGTGCACCCTTGATCCCATAACTTTGTTTGGATATTAATTGCAGCTTGCCAATTCTTGTTTTGGGCGTCTGTCTGTAAGAATGCAGTGTGAGGAGAGGGTAGTGTATTATAATATGTTAGTAGTTATGCAAAGTTTTTCTGTGTTGTACACTTTTGTTTGTATTTTGGTGAACATTTCAGGGTTAGTGTTTAGTTCCAAAGAATTCAATCCATCCATGTTGGAAACTTCTGGTAGAAGCCTTATTGTGCTTTTACCTGATTGGCCTGAGGGATTAACTGTATAAAAGTCTAGCTAATTCTAGCACTGCTAAATGGAGGTATCTAGCTAGGCATCTATATTTTATAAACGTCTTTTCTTCACTCTAATTTCTGAGGGCATCTGATGGGTGTCTGCGACATTTACTTTATAAAGAAGATTTCTGGTATGAAATGGGTATCTGTAAACAAGGCTTTCAGGCATTCCATGGTCCAGTGATCAGTGCAGGCATTGATATGGTGGCCTAAAGTGCTGCCACCCTGAACTTTTAAAGAGAAGGAAGCAGAAATTCAAAAAGCACACACTAATAAAAACTTAAGTATTTGTGTAAGTAGATGCCTTCCTACTGATTGCATGTCATTTTAGTAGGTTTATTTTCAGCAGCTGTAGCCAGGTGGGAACATATTTGTGAGGGTGGTGGTGTTGCAAATCACAGATGCAGTATGAAAACTGTTTTACATCAGAATTCATGTAAGTGCATGTTGATACTCTGGCCTCTACTTGAGAAAAGAACGAGACTTCCACGTTTGCGTCTGAGCATTTCCACGGTTGCAGTTGCGCAGTTGCTTGTTTGCCCTTTTCCATGTTATGACTTGCAGTTTGTTGCTTACTTTGCTCTGACAGTTGGAACTTGTTGCTGAAAGCCAAGAATTTAAACAAGCTGTTCCACTTAAGCAATAAGTAGCTACACTCTTAATCACTGTTAGCATACCTCTCAACTCTTAGCAGAAGAAATCTGGACAAAGACCACAATAATGTGTGGACAAAGGCCCAAAAATAGGGACATATTTTACATATTTATCTCATAAACTTAGAACATTTCTATAATATCAGGATTTGGGTTTGCATACATTTTCTGAAATATATGAATTCTGAAATTCAAATGTATGCTATTATTTAGTGACTTCAGTCCTCTGATTTGCCAGAAATCCACAAATTGTTGGTGGAAAAAAACAAAAGTATGGAGGCAAAAAACTGGCCATTCTGCAAAACTCAGCTCATTTGAGAAGTATGGACTCAGTGTGTGTTGTATATGAAAAGAAAGCACCCCAATTTTAACAGATCTGCTTGCTCATCTGTAACTGTGCCAGCAATGAGATCATTGCTGTATCCACCTTGGAAGATGCTAGCTTCTGTGCAGTCACTGAGACATGGTTCACAGCAGCAGAGAGCACCCTGGCTGTGCAAGGCTACAGTGCCTTCCTCACATTCAGACCTCAAAAAGAGCATCAAAGAAACAAAGGTGGAGGTGTATCCATCTTCATTAAAGCCAAATACAGCAGGAGACTAGTTAAACAGCGACTCTCTTGTACTACTCCAGTACATCAAGACTGTTTCTGGCTTCTTGAGAGTTAGATCTGTATATGCAAAGATTTTTTTCCTTTTATTATACAGCCTATTTATATTAGGGTTTCACCATAAGAGTTTAAATTTTGAATTTGGTGTTGCATTTATTTCTCAGGAACACAGCTGCATCGATACAGCTACTTTCATATGCATGGAATTTGACAGTATTCTGTAGTGTGGAAATTTGATACAGGCCCTGTAGACGGACCTCATCCTTAACCTCATGCCCTGTGCCCAGACACCAACGCTACTGACATGTGCACAGTAGATCACTTAACACTAGCTTATATGTGGCAATTTATTTCTTTAAAATTCCCTGTAATCGCACCTAAGGGTATGTTGAGAGATTTCCCTAACTTTTAAGGGCTATTTGCCTCGGGGCTGCAGATCCTATAGTCAGCAGCACTAGCAGAGCTAAAACAAGCCACTGCCATCAGTGCAAGAGGAGGGAGTTTAGTCCTAGGGAAACCAAATTGTTTGACTATGCCATCTATCTAGGGAAAGAATGAGCTGCCAAACTCTTTGCTTGGATACAGATTGTCTGGATTTCAGTCCCAAGACAGAATCCAGCAAAAGGATGATGTGACATTGGACAACAGCCATTAGAAAGGAGTAAAGGGGTTAATCTGGACAGCAGGGCTCAGATCTGACTTCTCAGCAGAAGTGACTTGGATAGACATGTCCAGTGAATATGCGGTTGTCGTTGAATTTGTTTTTACCTGCAACAGCTTTTAATACAACAATCTTCCGACTTTGCGATTTACCTCAGAAGCATTGTGGCAGTACTTCACCTATATTTCTGTGCCTGTAAGTGTACATGTATTACATGTACATTACACACAGCTGTTCTGCTGCATTAATACAGCTTGTATTTCTGATAGGATGGAAGCTGCAGTGAAGAGGAAGCAACCATCTGGTGCCCAGCAGAGGAAAGTGAAGCGTACATGAAAAGAGGAGATTGCTCAGCTTTCAGCAAGCTTGGCCTCCTTCTTGACTTGGTAAGCACATGTATTTGCTGGTGATACACTATACAAAGCAGTGCTGTGTGAACGCATTTCATGCTTGTGCTTCATGTGTGCATTTCTTTGTTTTTGCTGTAGGCACATTGATAGCAAAGGTGAGGAGATCACTGTGGTTCCTCAAAGTGATGTACCTATTGAACCATCTGCAGCAAGCTTCCCTTCTGTGGAAAGAGGCATACAAGAAGCAATTTCCAGTGAAGGTCCAATTAGTTTATCTTCCAGCAGTGTGGATGATCATCCATTTGACACTGTGAATCTGGGGAAGAATGATGAAAGTGATCTGCTGCCGCGTGATACAGATAAAAGGCTTTATCATTGCATCGAAACTCCTAACGATGTGGACATCCTACAAAAGGGCCTCACTGAGACATATGCATGGTGTCAAAGACATGCTCTCAAGCTCAATGCCAAAAAGTGCATTGTCATCCCCTTTGGTAAAAATTCTGTACGCATGAAATACCACATAGGCGGTAGTCTACTTAACACCGAAAGTTTGATAAGAGACTTTGGGAAACAGGTGGACAGTAGTCTCTCCTTTGATAATCACATTGCCACAGTGGTCAGGAAATCCTTCTATGTGGCACCCTCATCACAAAAGGTTTCTCATCCAGAAAAAAAGAGGTTATTGTTCCGCTCTACTCATCACTCATTAGACCCATTATAGAGTACAACTCCCCTTTTGGTATGTACCTCACAAGACATCTACAACAACTGGAAAGGCTGCAAAAATACATCACAAAGAGGATTACTGGCCTCAAACAGATGCCTTACGAAGACTGTCTTAAAAAACTCCAGCTTTACTCCGTCGCATATCGCCTACTTAGAGGCGATCTCTGCCTAACATACAAAGCTATGTCAAACCCAGAGCTGTTGGACATACTCCACTTAAAGAAATCCCAATCCCTCTGAGCTATACGCTGTAGGGACCTAAACCTTGTCACCACAATAAACATAACATACTGGAGGGATAGATTCCTGTCCAGAGACTTCCCATACTCTGGAACAGACTACCTATCTATGTTAAACAGAGCTCCTCATTAACACTCTTCAAGAAAAATCTTGATGATTGGATGGGTAATAGGAAATTCACCCTGGGGATCACTTCTGTGGTTCTGCTTGACAGGGGCACAGGAAAATAATTTTCTTGGGTGGGGAAAGCCAGAGTACCTTTTTGGCTAGGCTTGTATAGGCCCTAGGGCCAATAGCCTAGTAGCTACCTATGAACCTATCAACCTATAAGTGATGCTCTGCAGAAGGATGATGGAGATATAGGGCTATATACTCACACAATCCTCAGTAACATGGATAAGAAGACAATCTTAACGGTACAGTGGCAGCCTCCTAGGGATTTTACATTCCCTAAACGACTTGTGGATTATGCTGGAAGGAGGCATTTTCACAGGTGTAATCCACAGCTGCTTCATGACTTTAAATTTACACAGTACTCAAAGAAATTAGATGGAGTTTTCTGTGGCCCCTGCTTTGTCTTTAATAGTTCAAAGGACACTGTATTGGTCTCCACACCAATGACCAACTGATTGAATACAAAAAAGATCTTGGAGCGGTACAGTAACTCTAAAGATCATGGCAATGCAGTTGCGAGGTCAGAGGCATTTTTAGAAATGTGTTGTGGCAGGATGAAAACAGCGCTGCACTCCATTTCACAGATGGATAAAAGACTGCAAGAACGCACATTACATGCCTTAAAACATATAGTGAGAATAATCATCTTGTGTGGAAGAGAAAATTTGCCATTACGAGGATGACTGTCTGACAGTGAGACCTTCAAATCTCTGCTGCAATATACTGTTTGCAGAACACCTGCAAAAGGCACCTAGAAATGCTCTCTATATTTCAGCACAGATTCAAAATTAATTGATTCAGCTCATTTCCTTGCAGATTCAATGAAATATTCTTAACAGGGCAAAGGAAGCACATTACTTTAGTTTAATTGCCGATGGCACTACAGACATTTCCCAGAAGGAGCAGATTATACTAACCCTAAGATATGTTCACCGCACTCACAGGAAGGTAGAAATTCGAGAAGACTTCATTGAGTTTGTAGAGCCTATGGACACCACTGGAAAAGCATTGGCACATCTTTTCTTGCAGCCAATGACAGCATGAGGTCTGGATAAAGGATGTATGTGTGGACAGGGTTATGACCGAGATAGTAACATGAGTGGCTGCTTCAGTGGAGTTCAGGCAAGAATTCGGGCATTCTTTCCAGAAGTACTATACTCGGCATGCAAAGCACACAACCTAAACACTGCTATTGTACGTTCCTGTGCAAAGCGTGAAATGGAAATGCACTTGACACATTTTGAAGTGTAATTGCCACTTTAAATTCATCTGCAAAACATCATAATGTATATTTGTGTCAGCTGATGGAACTTGCAAGTTTGCCATCAGAGTACAATGATGTGTATGCAGATAGAAGTACTTCTCTATGTGCACCAGGGGTAACAAGGTGGATGAGTCAAGCCGATTGCATGCATACCTTTAAGATGAAGTATGTTGTTATTGCCAGTTGTTTGGAAAATATGGCATAATTTGACAAAGATGCAGAAAGGTACCTGTATTCTATTTCCAAATTTGATTTCATTGTTGAGTTGGTAATAATGGTATCTATACTGGGCATTGTTAAGCCTCTTCATCTTTATCTTCAACATGAACAGATTGATCTGATACAGGCATCAGAAGAAAGTTCAGTTATCGTAGAAACTCATACAAATATTAGAGGCGATGCTGACAGCAAATTCAAAGTGCTCTATAAAGAGGTAAAGGAACTTGCAAGTAAAGTCTTCACCGAAGAAAGTGTACCTAGGATATGTGGCAGACAAACAAAAAGGAGCAACATCACTGCTTCTAATCTGGAAGAATAATACAGCTGCAACACATTAATACCATTCTTGGACTATGTGATCGCTGAACTGACTGAACAGCTTATTGAATGCCGCCCACGTTTCCTGGCACAATATTTGGCACCCAATTCATTGTACATTCTTCAGGATGATGCCAGAGTTATTGAACTGTATGAGGCTTACAAGACTGACTTATCCTCTCTACATAACCTATGAGAGGAACTGGTAAGATGGTCCACAAAGTGGAACATGGTACCAGAGAACCAACCCCCTACCACAATTATTGATACACTGCACCACTTAAAACCTGAGTTCTATCCAGATATCAACACTGCATTAAGTATTCTGGCAACAATGCCAGTCAGTGTTGCATCTGCAGAAAGGACATTTAGTGCCTTGAGGAGGATAAAGACTTGGCTCCAAAACTGCATGAGTGAACACCATTTAACAGGATTGGCACTCATGCATATACATGATGACATAGACAGTGACATTGAGCAAGTCCTAAGAGATTTCAATCCGTGCAATGATTGGCGCATAAACCTATTTCCAGCATAATAGTGCAGGACACTGAGATGCACAAGTGTTTTTCTGGCTCTTGTGTTTCCCTGCTGCTTGCAAATGTTTTAGGTTTTTCACCATGTTAGTTAACAAAGAGCACAGCATCAATCAAGTGGCTTAAACCAGTACTTGCATCCCAGGTTTATGTAACTTTTTCCCCCTAGACTGATTTTCAGCTACATTTAAATACTTTCTTTAATTATTTTCCAACTACTTTTTCTTTTAAACCTGTACTGCACTCCACATATTACTAAGCTTTACAATTTTCTGTTTCATTATAGAAACATGCCTGACTACTGTATGTCAAAGTAGCTGTTTTTTGCAGTTTATGTTAATAAGCAGAGCATCACAGACTAAACTACTGTCTGCATTTCTAGTTATAAAACCATTAAAAAATTATTATGAGTAGGCATTTCTTTTTCTTATTTCAATGTTGCCATGTGGTGCTTACTGGCACTTGGAACTATTTGATAATGCCTTGGTATTTCTATTTAACTGGTATACGTGCGTGTGCCTTGATATTTCTATTTAACTGGTTTACATATGTGTGTGTGTTTTGGGTGTGTGTGCGGTACAACTTCACTGGAATGAAGTCTGCAAAATTTTAAATGAGAAGGTATTTTGTTTTTTGACCCATGAAGATATGAAAGCTGCTTCATCATGCAAGTAATTACCTTCCTGCATACAGCTATGATCATTCAGGGAGCAGCATTGTGAAAGGGGCGTGGCCTGGTCAGCAGTTTAAGGAAGTGCACAGACAGCAATGTGTAGATGTGGGTGTGGCTTGTTGGGGGCAGCAGTCTAGGAGCTGTGAGTACAAATCTGAAAATCCTGTCTACACCCCTGAATATGACTGAGTGGGAATTGTCAAAGATATTTGTGAAGAACGAAGAACTTATATTGTACAATCTGAAGGAATGGATTTCAGAAGGAATCAAAGACACATACTACCAGTCTCCAAACCAGTGATGCAGCAGATTACCTGTGCCAGAGACTCTATTTCTCAGAGTGACTCTACTTCTTCTTTCAGCTTTTCCCTGTTAGGGGTCACCACAGCAGATCACCTGTCTGCTCATGATTGGCAGTGGAGTTTTATGGTGTTGAGTTGCCAGCCCAGCACCCAACCTTCCACAGAAGGCACACACACAAGCGCTCACACCTAGGGCCAATTTAGGGTGTCCAATCCACCTACATCATGTCTTTGGGATGTGGGAGGAAACCAGAGCACCCGGAGAAAACCCACACAACCACAGGGAGGGCATGCAGACTCCACACAGAAGACACCCCAGTCGAGGATCGAACGAGAGAACCTCTTGCTGTGAGGCAACAACGCTAACTGCTGCACCACCATGGCTGCCTCTCAGAGTGACTCTACACTTGTTTAAATTCCAGAGGACAGTGTACTTTCTTCAAGTAATCCTGATGTAATCCCCGAAGTTCCAATCATAAAATAATCCCCAGAGACTGTCCATATTGCTAAACCTAGTCAAAGTTTTTATGTTACCAGATCAGGTATAATTGTCAGACCCAATCTGAAATACATAGCAACTTGGACTTGAATTCATTTGTTGTTAAATGTTGATGTGATATCTAGCTTGTAAAAAATATCTTGTTCTCCTATTGCATGTCAAACAAATCAAAGACGGAGGATGTAGATAATTTTGTGTATGGTAACTAGTCAGCCACTGTAGCTAGGTAGCACTTGCATATAAGTCACTGAGCACGTGTAAGATCAGTGCCATTTTGTATAGAGTGAGCGCAGGCATGAATGGAGATGCACATGAGTCAGTCAGTTAGCTTAAGTGTATGTTCCGCTTACAGCTCCTGATGTGTTTATGTAAAATAAACAACTTGAACCCATCACAGTGCCTCAGTGTCTTGTTTGAATATAAGAGGCATGTGACAGTCATGTCCTTCTAAACTGTCCAAGAAGAGTGCGCATTGCAGGCAATGTAAAGGTGATCTGTCCTATACACAAGAGAATATTATTTGTCTGCATTAATTCCAGTAATAGAATGAGAACAGGCTGGTGTGTATAGCACAGGGTCTATAAAGTTGTAAAACTGTAAAAGTGAAAGAAGGAAGACTACGCTTTGCTCTGAAATAACAACAACAACAAAAAAACTCTGGTAGGGTGACACAGACTGACCCATATCTAGACTTAAAAGTTTTAAGCATATTGATTGACAAATAATTATTGGAAACTTTCTCAGAGAAGTATGGACTCAGTGTGTGTTGTATATGAAAAGAAAGCACCCCAATTTTAACAGATCTGCTTGCTCATCTGTAACTGTGCCAGCAATGAGATCATTGCTGTATCCACCTGAAGATGCTAGCTTCTGTGCAGTCACAGAGACATGGTTCACAGCAGCAGAGAGCACCCTGGCTGTGCAAGGCTACAGTGCCTTCCTCACATTCAGACCTCAAAAAAGAGCATCAAAAGAAACAAAGGTGGAGGTGTATCCATCTTCATTAAAGCCAAATACAGCAGGAGACTAGTTAAACAGCGACTCTCTTGTACTACTCCAGTACATCAAGACTGTTTCTGGCTTCTTGAGAGTTAGATCTGTATATGCAAAGATTTTTTTCCTTTTATTATACAGCCTATTTATATTAGGGTTTCACCATAAGAGTTTAAATTTTGAATTTGGTGTTGCATTTATTTCTCAGGAACACAGCTGCATTGATACAGCTACTTTCATATGCATGGAATTTGACAGTAAAATTTGATACAGGCCCTGTAGACGGACCTCATCCTTAACCTCATGCCCTGTGCCCAGACACCAACGCTACTGACATGCGCACAGTAGATCACTTAACACTAGCTTATATGTGGCAATTTATTTCTTTAAAATTCCCTGTAATCGCACCTAAGGGTATGTTGAGAGATTTCCCTAACTTTTAAGGGGTATTTGCCTTGGGGCTGCAGATCCTATAGTCAGCAGCACTAGCAGAGCTAAAACAAGCCACTGCCGTCAGTGCAAGAGGAGGGAGTTTAGTCCTAGGGAAACCAAATTGTTTGACTATGCCATCTATCTAGGGAAAGAATGAGCTGCCAAACTCTTTGCTTGGATACAGATTGTCTGGATTTCAGTCCCAAGACAGAATCCAGCAAAAGGATGATGTGACATTGGACAACAGCCATTAGAAAGGAGTAAAGGGGTTAATCAGGACAGCAGGGCTCAGATCTGACTTCTCAGCAGAAGTGACTTGGATAGACATGTCCAGTGAATATGCGGTTGTCGTTGAATTTGTTTTTACCCGCAACAGCTTTTAATACAATCTTCCGACTTTGCGATTTACCTCAGGAGCATTGTGGCAGTACTTCACCTATATTTCTGTGCCTGTAAGTGTACATGTATTACATGTACATTACACACAGCTGTTCTGCTGCATTAATACAGCTTGTATTTCTGATAGGATGGAAGCTGCAGTGAAGAGGAAGCAACCATCTGGTGCCCAGCAGAGGAAAGTGAAGCGTACATGAAAAGAGGAAGATTGCTCAGCTTTCAGCAAGCTTGGCCTCCTTCCTGACTTGGTAAGCACATGTATTTGCTGGTGATACACTATACAAAGCAGTGCTGTGTGAACGCATTTCATGCTTGTGCTTCATGTGTGCATTTCTTTGTTTTTGCTGTAGGCACATTGATAGCAAAGGTGAGGAGATCACTGTGGTTTCTCAAAGTGATGTACCTATTGAACCACCTGCAGCAAGCTTCCCTTCTGTGGAAAGAGGCATACAAGAGGCAATTACCAGTAAAGGTCCAATTAGTTTATCTTCCAGCAGTGTGGATGATCATCCATTTGACATTGTGAATCTGGGGAAGAATGATGAAAGTGATCTGCTGCCGCGTGATACAGATAAAAGGCTTTATCATTGCATCGAAACTCCTAACGATGTGGACATCCTACAAAAGGGCCTCACTGAGACATATGCATGGTGTCAAAGACATGCTCTCAAGCTCAATGCCAAAAAGTGCATTGTCACCCCCTTTGGTAAAAACTCTGTACGCATGAACTACCACATAGGCGGTAGTCTACTTAACACCGAAAGTTTGATAAGAGACTTTGGGACACAGGTGGACAGTAGTCTCTCCTTTGATAATCACATCGCCACAGTGGTCAGGAAATCCTTCTACGTGGCACCCTCATCACAAAAGGTTTCTCATCCAGAAAAAAAGAGGTTATTGTTCCGCTCTACTCATCACTCATTAGACCCATTATAGAGTACAACTCCCCTTTTGGTATGTACCTCACAAGACATCTACAACAACTGGAAAGGCTGCAAAAATACATCACAAAGAGGATTACTGGCCTCAAACAGATGCCTTATGAAGACCGTCTTAAAAAACTCCAGCTTTACTCCGTCACATATCGCCTACTCAGAGGCGATCTCTGCCTAACATACAAAGCTATGTCAAACCCAGAGCTGTTGGACATACTCCACTTAAAGAAATCCCAATCCCTCTGAGCTGTACGCTGTAGGGACCTAAACCTTGTCACCACAATAAACATAACATGCTGGAGGGATAGATTCCTGTCCAGAGACTTCCCATACTCTGGAACAGACTACCTATCTATGTTAAACAGAGCTCCTCATTAACACTCTTCAAGAAAAATCTTGATGACTGGATGGGTAATAGGAAATTCACCCTGGGGATCACTTCTGTGGTTCTGCTTGACAGAGGCAAAGGAAAATAATTTTCTAGGGTGGGGAAAGCCAGGGTACCTTTTTGGCTAGGCTTGTATAGGCCCTAGGGCCAATAGCCTAGTAGCTACCTATGAACCTATCAACCTATAAGTGATGCTCTGCAGAAGGATGATGGAGATATAGGGCTATATACTCACACAATCCTCAGTAACATGGATAAGAAGACAATCTTAACAGTACAGTGGCAGCCTCCCAGGGATTTTACATTCCCTAAACGACTTGTGGATTATGCTGGAAGGAGGCATTTTCACAGGTGTAATCCACAGCTGCTTCATGACTTTAAATTTACACAGTACTCAAAGAAATTAGATGGAGTTTTCTGTGGCCCCTGCTTTGTCTTTAATAGTTTAAAGGACACTGTATTGGTCTCCACACCAATGACCAACTGATTGAATACAAAAAAGATCTTGGAGTGGTACAGTAACTCTAAAGATCATGGCAATGCAGTTCTTGAGGACAGAGGCATTTTTAGAAATATGTTGTGGCAGGATGAAAACAGCACTGCACTCCATTTCACAGATGGATAAAAGACTGCAAGAACGCACATTACATGCCTTAAAACATATAGTGAGAATAATCATCTTGTGTGGAAGAGAAAATTTGCCATTACGAGGATGACTGTCTGACAGTGGGACCTTCAAATCTCTGCTGCAATATACTGTTTGCAGAACACCTGCAAAAGGCACCTAGAAATGCTCTCTATATTTCAGCACAGATTCAAAATTAATTGATTCAGCTCATTTCCTTGCAGATTCAATGAAATATTCTTAACAAGGCGAAGGAAGCACATTACTTTAGTTTAATTGCCGATGGCACTACAGACATTTCCCAGAAGGAGCAGATTACACTAACCCTAAGATATGTTCACCGCACTCACAGGAAGGTAGAAATTCGAGAAGACTTCATTGAGTTTGTAGAGCCTATGGACACCACTGGAAAAGCACTGGCACATCTTTTCTTGCAGCGAATGACAGCATGAGGTCTGGATAAAGGATGTATGTGTGGACAGGGTTATGACCGAGATAGTAACATGAGTGGCTGCTTCAGTGGAGTTCAGGCAAGAATTCGGGCATTCTTTCCAGAAGTACTATACTCAGCATGCAAAGCACACAACCTAAACACTGCTATTGTACATTCCTGTGCAAAGAGTGAAATGGAAATGCACTTGACACATTTTGAAGTGTAATTGCCACTTTAAATTCATCTGCAAAACATCATAATGTATATTTGTGTCAGCTGATGGAACTTGCAAGTTTGCCATCGGAGTACAATGATGTGTATGCAGATAGAAGTACTTCTCTATGTGCACCAGGGGTAACAAGGTGGATGAGTCAAGCCGATTGCATGCATACCTTTAAGATGAAGTATGTTGTTATTGCCAGTTGTTTGGAAAATATGGCATAATTTGACAAAGATGCATAAAGGTACCTATATTCTATTTCCAAATTTGATTTCATTGTTGAGTTGGTAATAATGGAATCTATACTGGGCATTGTTAAGCTCTTCATCTTTATCTTCATCATGAACAGATTGATCTGATACAGGCATCAGAAGAAAGTTCAGTTATCGTAGAAACTCATACAAATATTAGAGGCGATGCTGACAGCAAATTCAAAGTGCTCTATAAAGAGGTAAAGGAACTTGCAAGTAAAGTCTTCACAGAAGAAAGTGTACCTAGGATATGTGGCAGACAAACTAAAAGGAGCAACATCACTGCTTCTAATCTAGAAGAATAATACAGACGCAACACATTAATACCATTCTTGGACTATGTGATCGCTGAACTGACTGAACAGCTTATTGAATGCCGCCCACGTTTCCTGGCACAATATTTGGCACCCAGGTCATTGTACATTCTTCAGGATGATGCCAGAGTTATTGAACTGTATGAGGCTTACAAGACTGACTTATCCTCTCTACATAACCTATGAGAGGAACTGGTAAGATGGTCAACAAAGTGGAACATGGTACCAGAGAACCAACCCCCTACCACAATTATTGATACACTGCACCACTTAAAACCTGAGTTCTATCCAGATATCAACACTGCATTAAGTATTCTGGCAACAATGCCAGTCAGTGTTGCATCTGCAGAAAGGACATTTAGTGCCTTGAGGAGGATAAAGACTTGGCTCCGAAACTGCATGAGTGAACACCGTTTAACAGGATTGGCACTCATGCATATACATGATGACATAGACAGTGACATTGAGCAAGTCCTAAGAGATTTCAATCCGTGCAATGATCGGCGCATAAACCTATTTCCAGCATAATAGTGCAGGACACTGAGATGCACAAGTGTTTTTCTGGCTCTTGTGTTTCCCTGCTGCTTGCAAATGTTTTAGGTTTTTCACCATGTTAGTTAACCAAGAGCAGAGCATCAATCAAGTGGCTTAAACCAGTACTTGCATCCCAGGTTTATGTAACTTTTTCCCCCTAGACTGATTTTCAGCTACATTTAAATACTTTCTTTAATTATTTTCTAACTACTTTTTCTTTTAAACCTGTACTGCACTCCACATATTACTAAGCTTTACAATTTTCTGTTTCATTATAGAAACATGCCTGACTACTGTATGTCAAAGTAGCTGTTTTTTGCAGTTATTTTTATGTTAATAAGCAGAGCATCACAGACCAAACTACTGTCTACATTCCTAGTTATAAAACCATTAAAAAATTATTATGAGTAGGCATTTCTTTTTCTTATTTCAATGTTGCCATGTGGTGCTTACTGGCACTTGGAACTATTTGATAATGCCTTGGTATTTCTATTTAACTGGTATACGTGCGTGTGCCTTGATATTTCTATTTAACTGGTTTACATATGTGTGTGTGTTTTGGGTGTGTGTGGGGTACAACTTCACTGGAATGAAGTCTGCAAAATTTTAAATGAGAAGGTATTTTGTTTTTTGACCCATGAAGATATGAAAGCTGCTTCATCATGCAAGTAATTACCATCCTGCATACAGCTATGATCATTCAGGGAGCAGCATTGTGAAAGGGGCGTGGCCTGGTCAGCAGTTTAAGGAAGTGCACAGACAGCAATGTGTAGATGTGGGTGTGGCTTGTTGGGGGCAGCAGTCAAGGAGCTGTGAGTACAAATCTGAAAATCCTGTCTACACCCCTGGATATGACCGAGTCGGAATTGTCAAAGATATTTGTGAAGAACAAAGAACTTATATTGTACAATCTGAAGGAATGGATTTCAGAAGGAATCAAAGACACATACTACCAGTCTCCAAACCAGTGATGCAGCAGATTACCTGTGCCAGAGACTCTATTTCTCAGAGTGACTCTACTTCTTCTTTCAGCTTTTCCCTGTTAGGGGTCACCACAGCAGATCACCTGTCTGCTCATGATTGGCAGTGGAGTTTTATGGTGTTGAGTTGCCAGCCCAGCACCCAACCTTCCACAGAAGGCACACACACAAGCACTCATGCCTAGGGCCAATTTAGGGTGTCCAATCCACCTACATCATGTCTTTGGGATGTGGGAGGAAACCAGAGCACCCGGAGAAAACCCACACGACCACAGGGAGGGCATGCAGACTCCACACAGAAGACACCCCAGTCGAGGATCGAACGAGAGAACCTCTTGCTGTGAGGCAACAACGCTAACTGCTGCACCACCATGGCCGCCTCTCAGAGTGACTCTACACTTGTTTAAATTCCAGAGGACAGTGTACTTTCTTCAAGTAATCCTGATGTAATCCCCGAAGTTCCAATCATAAAAGAATCCCCAGAGACTGTCCATATTGCTAAACCTAGTCAAAGTTTTTATGTTACCAGATCTGGTATAATTGTCAGACCCAATATGAAATACATAGCAACTTGGACTTGAATTCATTTGTTGTTAAATGTTGATGTGATATCTAGCTTGTAAAAAATATCTTGTTCTCCTATTGCATGTCAAACAAATCAAAGACGGAGGATGTCGATAATTTTGTGTATGGTATCTAGTCAGCCACTGTAGCTAGGTAGCACTTGCATATAAGTCACTGAGCACGTGTAAGATCAGTGCCATTTTGTATAGAGTGAGCGCAGGCATGAATGGAGATGCACATGAGTCAGTCAGTTAGCTTAAGTGTATGTTCTGGTTACAGCTCCTGATGTGTTTATGTAAAATAAACAACTTGAACCCATCACAGTGCCTCAGTGTCTTGTTTGAATATGAGGCATGTGACAGTCATGTCCTTCTAAACTGTCCAAGAAGAGTGCGCATTGCATGCAATGTAAAGGTGATCTGTCCTATACACAAGAGAATATTATTTGTCTGCATTAATTCCAGTAATAGAATGAGAACAGGCTGGTGTGTATAGCACAGGGTCTATAAAGTTGTAAAACTGTAAAAGTGAAAGAAGGAAGGCTACGCTTTGCTCTGAAATAACAACAACAAAAAAAAAACTCTGGTAGGGTGACACAGACTGACCCATATCTAGACTTAAAAGTTTTAAGCATATTGATTGACAAATAATTATTGGAAACTTTCTCAGAAATAGAGTTTGCTGTCCTAATAGTACATAGTTAATAGTGCTAAGTTGCCTGATATGGCAGGAAGCAAAACAAAACAACAGCAAAAAAAGCAAAATAATTTCTTCAGTTTCAATGTGTTAATTATCGGCAGCATTACTCACTGTACGATCTGTGTCTGATAATTGACAGTTCCTGTAATTTTTGCAGAATACCACTGATTTCTTACCCTATATTTTTACTTTTGTCTTGTAAAATGTGTGTTTCTTGGCAGACTGAGGACTGTACTAAGTCAATAAGCAAAGTAATGACAGGTGCTTTTAGTGTCAGACTTCATATCCTTTGGAAAATGCATTATAACGCAAACTCTAGTATTGTATCAACTTCATAAAGGCAACATTTAAACTTAACTATCTCCCTGACTTCTGGCCTCCTCACCCCTCCCCATATATTTTAGGCATTATTACTAATTGTTGTGCTAACAGATTGACAATTAGTAATAAAGCCTAAAATGTATGGGCTTTATTACTAATTGTTGTGCTAACAGATTGACAGTTAGTAATAAAACCTAAAATGTATGGGGTGGGGTGAGTAGGCCAAAGTCAGGGAGATAGTTTAGTTTAAATTTGGAGGGTGGCCACAGTGGTGCAGTGGATAGCGTTGCCACCTCACAGAAAGAGATTCTCTGGTTCAATCCTCAGCTGGGGTGCCTTATGTGCAGAGTCTGTCCTCCCTGTGGTTGCATGGGTTTCCTCTGGGTGCTCCAGTTTCTTCCCACATCCCAAAGACATGCTGTAGGTGGATTGGATACTCTAAATTGGCTCTAGGCATGAGTGTGTATGTGTATGTGCCTTCTGTGGAAGGTTAGGTGCCGGGCTGACAACTCAACACTGTAAAAACTCCACTGCCAATCATGAGCAGACTGGTGATCCACCATGGTGACCCCTAACTGGAAAAAGCTGAAAAAAGAAGTGCTAACAGATTGAAAGATATGCTATCTGCATTTGTTTTGGTTCTTGAAAGCAATTCACCAGCTGATGGCCTCTAAATGGTGCTTTGTGGCGGTCTTCAATTAGAGACAGAGTTATCTGTGCAGGTTAGCTGGAGGAGGGGAATGAAGGGGAAGCCTGGGTTATAAAAAGACCTGAGCTGTTTCAGTTAGTCTTGGCTCCCTCCTCCACTCTCTTCCTTAAAAATTGGATGAAGGTGTTAAATCTCAACAGAGAACTTTGTGACAGGTTTACAGATTTCGTAAGTACTGGCATATGGTAAAAGGGTTTCTCAGATACAGTACAAATATACAGATACAAGTGTCATGGCTTGGGAAGCATGTAATACATTCCTCTGTATACATTTGATAGAGATCTGAGAAGCAGCAGTTAATGATATACCAGCTTTTTTTTTTTTTTTTTAACTGGGTAGTTTGTCTGGATGTCGGTAGTCCATAATATGTGTTCAGAAATCTTCTTCTTCTTTCAGCTTTTCCCAGTTAGGGGTCACCAAAGCAGAACTCCAGTCCACTAATGATTGGCAGTAGATTTTTTTACAGGTGCCAAGGTGCCAGTTCAACACCCAACCTTCAACAAAAGCACACCCATTCTAGGCATGTCTTTCAAACACCACTCAACTGTAGGGAGGACATGCAGACTCCACACAGAAGGTGCTCCAGCCAAGAATTGAACAGGAGAACCTCTTGCTGTGAGGCAACAATGCTACCACTGCACCACCGCAGCCAATATGTGTTCAGAAATTAATAGACATAAATCACATTTTCAGGTTAATTTTGGATTGCATATGCACAATGTAGAGTAATTGTCTTCTACATTTTACAAAGTACATACACTAACATTATCACATGGGCCAGTTTCTGTAATGTGTAGCCATTAGAACAGGTGGTGAAGGTAAATGTCTTGTCTAGCTGTCGGTGCTTCTCTAAGCCTAATTCAGGTTTCTCTGTTGTGTTTCTGTGTCCCATCATGACATTTTATATACAGCTGTCTTTCTTGGTTATGAAGAACATATGAATATAAATAATCCATGTAAATACTGTAATAGTTGTGTGTGTGTGTGTGTGTGTGTGTGTGTGTGTGTGTGTGTGTGTGTGTGTGTGTGTGTGTGTGTGTGTGTGTGTGTGTGTGTGCACTTCATTGCTCTGCTTGTTTGAGTCTGAGTGAGTAGCTGTATTTGTCATAAACCCTGTCTATTTAATGAACTTGATTGACTGGTAAAGATGCCAGAAGCCTCATTTTTTTAATATAATCACCCCCCCCCCCCAGCCAGCTACGTCACCTAAACTGTTTCATGTCTCTTTGCTGTACACTGATTGGTAGTAGCATGACTCCATGTATTGATTTTACAGGAATTCACAAAGTACTTCTGTCACATCTGCTGCACCTGTAGTACCAGGCTCAAGTAGTACAAAAAAAAGCACAACAACCCCCATCACACATTCTAAGGGACAAGCAGAGATGGCTGAAGGTGAAAAAGGTGAGACCTGTTCTCAGTAATATCTCTGTTAGTAATATGTGCTTTCAGCATAATTTCTCTTGTCATACTTGGGGGGGGGGGGTCAAGTAGAATTTTTCTTTCATTTTACAAATAGGTTAGCACAAGGAAAAAAATATGTCTTCATTTCAAACTTCACCTGCCGTACTAGCAGTACCAATCACAAGCAGTGCAACTGAGGACCCAGTGATCATCCATGGTAAAGAGCAATCAGACACAGAGACGCCTAAAGGTTGCAATGGCATGCAGTATTCTCTCAGTCATATATCTCTTTAGTAGTTGTAGTAACATGATTTGCAAGGTAATCAATGTCTTCATGCTTAGAGGAGGTTTTTGTTTTAACAGGTCATGTTGAAAAAAGGAAGATGTCATTTGATTGTCTAAGTGAAAGCAAGCTTGGGCTAGGTTATGCCTTCTGTAAAGTCTGTTACTGTAACATTAACATTGGCCATGGAGGAAGCCATGATCTGCATAGACACATTTATACAGTGAAGCACAAGTCAAATGCAAAGCAGGTTGTATCCAGAAGGAAAGTAACAGACGTGTTTGCCACCCAAGCCCAACAAGCAAGTTCAACTCAGAAAGTTTTAATAGTTGAAGTGAGATTTGCTGCCTTACTTTTAGAGCACAACCTACCCTTTAGTGCTGCAGATGTATGTCTTTCGGCTTATCCTGGTTAGGGGTTGCCACAGTGGAACTCTGGTCCGCTAATGACTGGCAGTTGATTTTTACAGTGCCAAGTTGCCAGCCCAATGCCCAACCTTCAAAGAAGACACACCCATTCACGCATGCACCTACCTGCATGTCTTTAGATGTCATTTGACTGTGGGGAGGACATGCAGACTCCACACAGAAGGCGTTCCAGCTGAAAGTCGAACGGGAGGACCTCTTGCTGTGAGGCAACAATATAAACCGCTGCACCACCGTGGCCTACAAAAGTCTTTCGGCTTGCCAGGGGTTACCACAGTATAAATCCAGTCCTTTAATGATTGGCAGTGGATTTTTACATTGCCGAGTTGCTAGCCCAATGCCCAACCTTGAAGGTACACCCATTCATGCACGCACCTACCTGCATGTCTTTAAACATCACTTGACCATCGGGAGGACATGCAGACTCCACACAGAAGGTGCTCCAGCTGAGAATTGTACATGAGAACCGCTTGCTGTGAGGCAACAACGCTAACTGTTGTACCACCGTGGCATCACCATTTAGTGCTGCAGATCATCTGCTGAAATACATGAAAAACACTTAAGTGATCTTGAAGTGTTGCAGAAGATAAGCTGAGGGGGCCACTAAGGATGCATGCATTACACGTGATGTCATGGGTCTAAAATATCAGCAAGATGCAGCAACAGTTTGTCAAAAGCAGCCTTATTGCATTTATTTAGATCAGAGCACTGATTTGGGGGATATCAAAATCCTTGTGATTCTGGTTGGATTTTTTGAGTAGACAAAGTATAGAAATGTTGTTCAGTTCTTAGACATACCATTTGTGTGGCAGGTACAGGTGAAGCGATATACAACTGCCTTCACAGATTCGATATTCCAACAAATAATATGGCTGCATACTCATCAGATAATGCCATAGTCATGGTTGGTAAATACAAGTCTGCACTGTCACGATTAGAGACTGTCTGTCCTGATCTCTTCAGTATAGGTTGCCTGTGTCATATAGCAGACCTTTGCATCAAATCAGATTTGAAAGCAATGAAATCACCTGTAGAAGACTTAATATCACACATTTATAATTACTTTTTACAGGTTTTTAAATCAGGTTGAGGAGACTCTGGAGAGGTGGAGATATGCTCTAGAGAGCAGAGGAATGAGGGTCAGCAGGGCTAAGACAGAATATATGTGTGTAAATGAGAGGGAGGGTAGAGGAATGGTGAGGATGCAGGGAGTAGAGTTGGTAAAGGTGGACGAGTTTAAGTACTTGGGATCAACAGTTCAGAGTAATGGTGAATGTGGAAGAGAGGTGAAGAAGAGAGTACAGGCAGGGTGGAATGGGTGGAGAAGAGTGTCAGGAGTGATTTGTGACAGACGGGTATCCGTAAGAGTGAAAGGGAAGGTCTACAAGAGTGTAGTGAGACCAGCTATGTTATATGGGTTGGAGACAGTGGCATTGACAAAAAGGCAGGAGTCAGAGCTGGATGTGGCAGAGTTAAAGATGTTAAGATTTGCAATCGGTGTGACTAGGATGGATAGGATTAGGAATCGGTATATTAGAGGGTCAGCTCATGTTGGACAGTTTGGAGACAAAGCAAGAGAGACGAGATTGCGTTGGTTTGGACATGTGCTGAGGAGGGATGATGGGTATATTGGGAAAAAGATGCTAAGGATGGAGCTGCCAGGTAAGAGGAATAGAGGAAGGCCTAAGATAAGGTTTATGGACGTGGTGAGAGAGGACATGCAGGCGGTTGGTGTGACAGAGCAAGATGCAGAGGATAGGAAGAAATGGAAAGAGATGATCCGCTGTGGCGACCCCTAACGGGAAAAGCCGAAAGAGAATGATGATGATTTATAATTACTTTTTACATAGTGCACATAGGCAACAGAAGCTAAATGAATTTGCCTTATTTTTTGACATTGAGCCACTTGTACTTATCCAACATACCCCCCACTCATTGACTGAGTCTTCATAAAGTTGTAAAATGAATACTGGATCTGTGGCCTGCGCTTTTGTCATATTTACAATCGTATGAGTCCCAGTCACACAGAATAGACCTCATGATAGAAAGGATGAATAGTCATGAGACAAAACTGATATACCTTTTCCTGAAGTATGCTGTGGAGTCTCTCCTTAAATGTGCAATTGCAGGCCAGAAGCGTCAATTTTTAAGTCTGTACAGTGATATCACAAAACATCTACAGGTGTATGTTAGCAGGTTATTGAAGCCACGTGCTGCTGTAGAATTTCTAGGTAATATCAGTACCACCAGTTAGTCTTTCTTTGATGATGACAATAATATTTTGCCACAGCAACACCTTCATGTTGGAGCTGATGTTGCAAAATATCTGCATGAAAATGGTCATGACATTGTTGGTGCTGTAATTGAGCACACCTTCTAGAACAAAGTTGTCACTCGTCAGGTCAGGATAAAACAAGCGAGCATCATGTGTTCTTGTTCAACAGCTTTATTGTATGCAAACACATGATAAATGAGGTTAGGTAACTTTAACTTATAAACAGATTAGCTATCATGCACATGGATGTTAACATTCTGGCTGCACCTAAAAAGTGGCACTGAAGCTAACACATGTTTGGTATTTATGTGCACACAGATCTAGGAAATGCTTCTTAAAAGTGCAACACGTCTGCTATTCCACATCCTTCCTCTTTGAGAAAGTGCATTAGACATTGTCACTGAAATGAATGAATGAATGAATGAATGAATGAATGAATGAATGAATGAATGAATATGCAATTTACATAGAAATAATTTTCATCATGCAATTATACAAAGCTAGATACATATACACAACTACATCCAAGTTGCTGTGTATTTCACACTAGGCTTTGAAATACAACCATATCGCGTGACATAAAATTTGTGATCTGGTTTAGCAACTGGGATAGTCTCTGCTGACTGTTCAATCTTAGGAATACTAGAAGCATCTGCCAGAACAGTATCAGGACTCAAGACACATTCTGGAACAGGAATATCATCTGGATTGCTTGAGAGTTAAGAGTCTTTATCACAGGTACAATGCTGCAATATTGGTTCTGCTACAGGAAGAAGATGTCTGTGACTTCTCTTATACTCCACACCCTCAGATTTAACAAAATAGGAACTTGGTTCTGCACAAATACTTATTACTTGACCAATCCGGTTGAAATTGTTCAGTGTTTGTATCCTCACTGGTTCTCCTTTTTTAAATGGATAAAGAAAATCTGTGTGTCTTGTCATAGCTGGATGTTTGGAAAGAATGCTTTCTAGATAACTGGGCTTTGATTGCTTGGTTGTTCTTAGCTTTAGGCCTCTACAAACTAGAACTGATAGGCAATGTTGTTCTGGTTTGCCTAAATAGAAGTCTCTGAGCAGGTGAGCCAAGTACATTGTCACAGGGTTTGTTTCTGAGATTGAGTAACTTCAAAAATAACATCAGTATTATCATGCTTTGACTTCTCAAGTAATTGCTTTGCACTCTGTGCTGCATGTTCAGCAAGTCCATTTGATTGCTGATACTCTGGACTACTAGCAACATGTACAAAGTCCCATTATCTGGCAAATTTCTGAAACAATTGACTGGTGAATTGCGTGCCATTGTCAAAGAATAATTTCTGTGGACTGCCATGGACTGACAAATGGTACTTCAACTTAATAATGACTGTAGTAGAAGTTAGGTTAAGTAGTAAATTGATCTCGAACCAATATGAATAAGAGTGTACCAGCATTAAGTAATGTTTATTGTTCCGCTCGAATATGTCAGTAGTTACAATTGATCAAGGTAGATCAGGAATTTGACTTGGCTAAAGTACCTCTCTTTGCAAATGAACTTTAGTACTATTACTGAACAGGAAGAAGGTACTCTATGAATGTCTTTCACTAGAGAAGTCCAAAATACTAGTTCTCTTGCTCTTTCCTTAGTAGATTTGGAATCTGGGTGACCACAATGCAAAATCTGGATATATTCTTGTTGTAAGGAAGCAGGAACACAATTTTGGGACCTTTGAAAATAATGACATCTTCCATCAACAACTCATCTCTGTAAGAAAAGTAAGATTGCACTTCTGGTGGCTGGCTATCCAACACTGATATATTGATTGAGCTTCTACAAAACTGGATCAGTCATTGTATGATCTGTTTGCTCATCAAGTCTTGTGCTAGAAAAATTATGTACTTCCATAACATCAAAGTCAAAATTCTCTGTATGAAGCTGTTCTTTTGTATTTCTAGGTGCTCTAGATAAGGTATCAGCCAGATAAAGAAGTTTGCCTTTCATATAGACCATCTTGAAGTTGTAGTTTTGCAATTCAAGCATCATTCTTTGTAATCTCGCTGGAGATGAATGCATAGGCTTCTTTAAAATAGTGACCAAACGTTGATGATCAGTTTCAATCTGGATTTCTCGGCCATAGATATAATCATGAAACTTGGAACATGCAAACACCAATGCCAAAAGTTCTTTCTCAATTTGAGCATACTGCATCTCAGTCTGGGTAAGTGTTCTAGATATGTAGGCTACTGGCTTGCTTTCTTGGAGAATAACTGCACCTAATCCAAATGTTGAAGCATTGCAGGAAAGAGTTACTGGTTTGTTGGCATCATAGTATCTTAATGTTGGGGAGTAGCAATTTTCTGCTTAAGAACATCAAACGCTCTCTGGTGCTCGTTTAGCCATGACCAAGTAACATTTTTATGTGTGAGCCCTCTCAAAGGTGCTGTCAACTTATTGAAGTCTGGTATAAACTTGCCTAAATAGTTGACCATGCCAAAAAATGCTATAGAGCTTGAATATTATCTGGTGCTGACATCTCAAGAATAGCTGCTTGCTTGGTCAGGTCTGGTCTCAAGCCAGTACTGGTAAATAAATGAGCTGCATATGTAACTTCTGGTAGTCTGAATTTGCACTTCAGAGGCTTGAGTTTCAAGTTTACTTCCCATGCTCTGTCTAGAACTCTCTTTAGATTTTTGTCATGCTCTACATCGCCATTGCCTCCAACCAATATATCATCTACTATTATGGCACAGGGATAGCCCAAAACATTTGCTCTATTGCATGCTGGAAGATTTCACTTGCAGAATGTATTCCAAATGACATTCTGAGGAATCTGTATATTCCAAATGGGGTACTGAATATAGTCAATAATGAAGATTTGCAATCAAGCATCACTTGCCAAAATGAACTCTTTGCATCTAAGACAGAAAAAACAGTGGCATTTGGTATCAGGGCTGCAACCTCTTCGACTGTACACATGGGTGATGCGGGTGTCTTCAATGCTTTGTTCAAATCTCTTGGGTAAATACATATTTTGATTTCATCAGAGCCTTTTTTATGAGCTGCTACCATGGATGACAGACATTCTGTAGGTTCTGAAACTGGACAAATCACACCTTGTTGCACCATTTTGTCCAGCTGAGCTTTGACCTTATGTTGCATAGCTATTGGGACTCTTCTTGCTGGTCTGAGCACTGGACTGATTTCTGGGTCTAATTTCATGGAATGCACAACAGGAAGTTTGCCCAATCTGTCATCGAAAAAATCAGCATACTCTGAATAAATAGCATTGGTGAAGCTAGAACTAGGACATGTGCTTAACTGAGGTCTATATCACGTTGTCAAACTTTTAAATTTTCGAATGTCATATGGTCGACACCATATGATTGAACATTTAAAAGTTTGAATGTTTCAATGGAGATCTCCATACAGTGTAGAATGGGAAGATTTCCCTTTTCTGCACTGTAGTGTGATCTCGGAGTTAGTATATTTAAAGAGTGGGGGGTATGGAGGGTGCAGGGGGGGCTTGCATCCCTGCTTAAACCATTCAGGTAGGTTTTTTTCTTTGTTTTTTTTTTTACATTTTCGAACTTTTAAAAGTTCGATCATATGGTGTCGACCATATGATTGTTCAAACTTTTAAAAGTTTGATCATGTACTATAGACGCCTTATCTGATGAACTTCTTTGGTAAAGCAGATTCATTTCCAGACTGTCTTTCCCAATAATGACTGCACAGGTCTTCAAACCACATAGAAAATAGGCTATAACAGCTCTTAGCCACAAAACATGAAAGCACTACTGAGCCTTTTTTGAATCTCTTCACCTCCATAAGCTATAAGTTTCACCCAGCTAGTCATATTTAGTTGTTCACCAGCTCTGACCCTTGTAAAAGTATTTGCAGACATGACATTACATTTTGAACCAGTGTCTACTTTAAGCTTGGTGGATTTACCATTGATCTGGACACTACAGCACTTCATTTCTTGTCAATAAATATACTGCATCAATCTTTTCACCAATTACTGATACACCATCTACATAGAAAGCAGACTGTTGCAGGTCTACTTGATTAACTTGCTTTTTGTAATGACCCTTCTTTGCAACTGTATGAGGCTTACTTGATTTACAAAATATTTGAAAATGGTTTCATTTCTTACACTCATGACATTGCTGACCAAATGCTATGTACTTTTTCTCTTCAGGACTCATGGTTAGCATCACAATTGTGACAGTTAACAATAAAGTTTGTTGATTTTGGTTTTGCTGATTCACTATTATGTTGTACTGAGCAATGTTTTTTTTTTTTGTACTAGGTACCCTTGGTTTTGCACTGAGCAAGCTCCTTTAAATGAAATGTTCTTGGAATGTGCTAGAAGACTACGGGCTTTACCAAGAAGTACCACAGGGGCTGCTGTTGCCACGTGCTTAGGCCTACCTTTGCCTGCCACATGTGGCATGCTGTCTACATGAGCTCTGGAGCCTGCTGAAACCATACTCATCACTAGCAAGCATCTTTGTGTGCCTTTCTGTAACTTCATGAATCTGACAAATCTCAATGGCTTTACTCAACATTAAATTACTGTCACAAAACAAAATTTTTCTCACAGCAACATTATTAATACCGCACGAGTCTGCCCTTTATTAACTCATCCTTTAAATCACCAGACCTACATGTTTTAGCCTTGTTTCTCAGATCAGTAATATAAGCTACGAAAGTTTCCCCTTGCTTTTGATCTCTCATGTAAAACAAATGCCTCTCTAGTGTAACATTAGTCTGAGGGTTAACACATCTCTCTGAATTTGCACTTTAAACACTCGGGGGTCTTCCCTTGATTCAGCCTGCACAACAACACAACGAGTTTCTTCTTCACCGTCATACACTGCTGGTGCATAGACAAATGAATGCTTCCCCTCAATGGCTTCTGACCCTGCTAGGTTCAACAAAATGAATGCCCTGGTACATACATATTTATCAGAATAAGCTACTTGTATAAATATATTGTATTCTTGCTCAAATGTTCTCCAGTTCTCTGCAATGTTCTGATTAAACACAAGTGGTTGTGGCCTGCGAAATCCATATGCCATATTGATATATCTCAGTAAAAAAAACTCTTGCGCATATGCACGAACACACACACTTGTACATATACTTACACACATGCTTGAAATTTATGCCAGTACTTATAACAACACAGTAAGCCTTTGTATAACCAAATTTCATGAAAAAAAGTTTCCTGGGCACTGCAACACTTTGAGATCTCTTTACTGGAAAGCCACTTGCTTTAAAATAATTTCTTTACCATATGAACCATTTATCTTATAAAGGGAAAATGCTAAAGTCATTTATCATCATTATTTTACTGTATGAGCCTTTGTCCTGTAATTACTTTAATGCCAAAGCCACTTATCAACATTTTACTGCCAGTCATTTATTATAATTTTAAGAAACATTTCAAGCAACTGCACAGTACGAATAAACTGAGCAATAGAAGCTGAGAGAAAGTAGCATTTCAAAGTAACTGTACTTTGCAAATACACTATCTCGAAGCAATGGCACTTCACAAATGAACTGTATTGAAGTAATTGCGATTTGCGAATAAGCTATCTCAAAGTAATGGCAATTTGTGAATGAACTGTTTTGAACTAATGGCACTTTGCAAATAAAGTTTTTGAAGTAATGGCACTTTGTGAATAAACTTTTTGAAGTAATGGCAATTTGTGAATAAACTTTTTGAAGTAATTGCAGTTTGCGAATGTATTGGGCAGAAGAAACCCAGAGTTAGGAACACTTTACAATAACTGCATTTTGTGAATAAACAGTACACAACAATCTCCCCAAAATGGCTACACTTTGCCAAACAACTCTGTACAGTACGAGGGATACTCTGTAATGGTGACACTCTGTGACTGGACACACCCAGGCACAAGAAACTTTTTGAAATGGCTTCACTTAACTGCACCTCACAAAACAGTTGCACTTTGCACACAACAAACTCTTCGGAATTAATGCACAGCAATAAGCACACACTGTAAGCACTTTTACACACCGTGAGATACTGCAAACAGCTCTAGTTATCTATTCAAGGCCTCAGTCAATGAGAATTAACAATTTATACCCAATACAGTAATCCACCCAAAACACATGCAGTCACCTTTGCTTTATTTATACTCAATGTGCCCTTTTCTGCCCTTTCTATTATAGTTGATCATTGAATCTCTTAATGTGCCTTTTATGCCCTTTATGCCCTTGTGTTATATTCATTTTGCTCATTTAATCTCGTATCATGCCCATTGTACTTTCTTGTGCTCGTTTATAACTATAAACATGCTTGTTTTGCTTTAAACATGCTTGTTTTACAATTCTGATGCAATTCTGAACCCTTTATGTACTGTATGCTCATTTTATCAAATAACTCAGTTTCAAACATTTCATCTAATTAATGAACTCTCTTCTATTTCTCATTTGCTTAATAAACTTTTATGTCCTATTCATTTACTTAATAATACGTTGTTTGCCCTTGTAATACTCTGTTTAACCTCTTTCAATAAATAAATCATTTGTGTGTGTTCTCTTTACCTTTAACTTGTCTCTGGCTTTTTTTTTTGCTCTCGTTTCTTTTAGTTTGCCTTCACCATTACCTCTGCACCTCGTGGCTCTGACGAATAGCCTTTGCAGTCCCAGTTTTGACACCATGTCACTCGCCAGGTCAGGATAAAACAAGCAAGCATCATGGGTTCTTGTTCAAGCAGATTTATTGTATGCAAACACATCATAAATGAGGTTAAGTAACTTTAATTTATAAATTTAGTAACTATCATACACATGGATGTTAACATTCTGGCTGCACCTAAAAAATGGCACTGAAGCTAACACATGTTTGGTATTTATATGCACACACATCTTGAAAATGCTTCTTAAAGTTACAAAACACCTGCTATTCTAGCTATTCTACAAAAGTAAAAGCATTTTATGTTGCATTCCTTCTGAAAATGAAAAAGCATTTCCCTGTTGGTGATGCCATACTGCAAAATATTGGCAGTTTATTGAACCCTTTCTTTGAAATTAAATCTTGACAAGAAAGACTCGTCTAGGAGTTTGCAAGTCGTGGCAGGAATGCAATCAACTTAAGGAAGAATTTGCCATCTGCCAACTAACTAACTTCAATTGGCCACCACAACAGCATAGCCAGGAGTCTGAAACAGATGTATGTTTCCTAAAGTACTAGTCAACAGCCCTACAAAGCCCTGAAGTGGAAGGAATGCCTCTCTTTAAGCATTTCATGTTAACACTGCTTTGTTTTCCACATTCAAATAGTGAACCTGAGTGAGCACTCAGCATGGTGAGAAAAGTTAAAACAGAGCTGAGGTAGTCATTAAATGTCAAAATACCTAATTATTTGCTAGCAATCAAAATGAATGAGGACAGTGACTGTTTTTCTGTGGAAGACTTACCACCTGTTCTAGAGGCATCAAAAAGGGCAACTGCAGCTTACAATAGAGAACATGCCCTCTAGGCAGCACTGCCAGATCCAGAGGACATCATGACTGAAGAAGGTGAAAAGGAAGTAATTCTTCTGTGAACTGTGATTGAGTTTACTTTGCTATTAGTTTACTCCTTGGTTAATTACTTGATTAGTTAAAACTTATGTGATGTTAACACTATCCCCGGGATTCATGAAGCTCAGCGCAAGGCCGGTGTAAGGCTTGCACCGGCGGTGCAGTGAATAGTCGGCGTAGCAGCGCATATGCATAGTAATGAGTGCGCGCCGCAACCACAGACACGTGCGTAGGGCACGTGAGCGAGCCCAAGTAGGATGCGTCCGGGCGTGGCCAAGCCGGCAGGCGATGAGCAACCTAAAGTGCTGACTTCCACAGGCCGCCCGTAATAGTAACCGCACCTGCCAGGGCCCGTGGAGAATGAAACGTACGCAGACTATGCAACATAGTACCCATCCCAACAAAACGGAGAACCAAACATCAACCCACGAAGCCCTAAGTGTACCCGTCCAAGGAACAAAGGATACGCGTAATACCGTGTCCGTCCGCAATGCACTGTCAGTGGGCATACCCAGTGAAGGTGTACGCAGCATGTCAGCGCGCCGCACCGACATAGAAGTAGTGACATGGGCATGGTCACCAGCAGTGGTGAGAGTACACAGCCGGGTAGCCGTGTCGAGATAACAACAAGAAGGAAACAAGATACCCTAAACACAGGCAAACATGTGCATAGCAACATGTACCACACCCAACAACGTGCTCGCATACATAGGACGGCGTATGTCTAAGCATAATATCCAGAAGCAGAACTCATGCATGCAAATGTAATACACAATAGCCCCAGCATAGCATGTATCCCGCACCCATATGCGACCGTGCACCCAACCCAGCTAGCAGCCTTGCAGCTACACACCTACACACAATGGGCATACCTGAAATGTGGTAAGAAGTATTGTCTCAGGCAGTGCCACGCGGGCAAATATGTACCCCACATGTTAACAACCCACCTCAGGTACAGATATCCAAATGGCTGCATGTGAATGTGTCGGCAGAATGTGTACATCCGCATGTGGTATGGACCTGTCGAAACCCATAGGCGTGCACACCACGGTGCACATAACCGTACACATCTGGACAAGGCGGTATGTTCAACCACCGTACCGATGATTAGCTATGCAGACATGTCAAACACAACACATATAGCGGAACATCTGCCTACCAAACAGGGCGCCCTAACAGGGTGCCACAGGCACAGAAGGGGAAGGTGGGACATCACATGTTGAGAGTAAGCGTTGCGGACGGCCAAACACCCACGGCCAATGCAAAGGACGGAATAACATGCATATGCCCGGATGGATGTTGTTAGAAAAATATATATCTAAACATATATGAAGTGCTAGTTTAGAAGCAAATAGTATATAATGCATTTTATTCTATTTTACAATATGGCAGTAGAAATGATCTTGCATGTAATTGCCTGAAGCTTAGCTGCAGTGTGATTGAACTCTGACCCTGGCAGTAACCAGTTCAGCAGGCTTATGTCTTTCAGCATTAATTATCTGCTGGGTTAGAGAAAAATAAATGTATGTACATGTATATCTTTCTTCCTTCCACTGAGGAGGATGGCCTTGTGAGCTCTATCGAAGATAGAGTACAGCTGCTTACCAGAGAGACAAAGGAGCGTATTAAGAAATGAACTGACTATTGTATTCGAACAGGCCTGGAACCTTGAAAGAGCAACATTTACAGAAGGACACTGTAATTGACCAGGTGCCTTGCAAGGCTGTGTTATTCTCATGGGAAAACTTTTAAAAGCATTACCTCAGCACCTTCGTATGAATAGAATATTGTGGACTATAGTGATGGAAATGCCCTGTGACTGACCACGTCAGTAAGGTGGGCAAAAGCTGATTGTAAACACTATATAAACAAAGTTGCTTCCTGTATAGAGTCAGACAAAACTCTATACTTGTACTGTATAGTTTTTTGCCTCCTGGTGTACACTAGTAAAACGTTTTGAACTTGAGCTTCCTGTGTTATTGACTGTCATTTTGAAAAGCCTAATGATTTTTACAGTCTGATTTTAACAACTTATTTGACATTGTGGTCCTTCTTAGCGAATTCCGTTGGTAAGCTACAGGTCAGAGTGCATGGGTGGTAATAAATCTGCGCAGGAGAAGTTGCCAAAATGGTTCTTCTTGAGTGAAAAGACCTCCGACTGAATTGTTGTGTGTAAAGAGGCTGTCCACTTTCTGATCTGTGGCTGAAAAGCGGAAAACTGGATCCCAATAAGAAAACGTGCAGTCACAATCGGGAGGCTCAGGTAAGGAGAGTTTCCCTCTTTGTCTTTGTTTTAGATCAGGGACCAGGTTACAGTGTGTTGTTGTTAAGATTTGTGATAGCAGGTCGAGAACGAATTGAAGTACTGTATATTTGGTCATAGATCAGGGGAAAACAGAGCAGAGTAAACAGTCATTCTAGACACTACTGTGGATACAGGGAAGGAGATACCACGTGGTACGAGAGAAGGGTTACGTAACAGTCTTTTTAAGACATGGGAAATCAGTGCACTAAGAGATCGCGAGATCCGCCCTTGACGGATGATGCGAAGTATATGCAATTGCAGAGAGCAGATAATGTGAGATATTTTGCAAAATGGGTTAATAAATATGACTTTGATGGTATATTAGACAAAATTTCGTTAGTGAAACTTTTGAAACAGTTAAAATCTGACACAGATGGTCAGGCGAAAAAACAGCGACAGTTGGGTATTCCTCAAGCACATAGGTGGATTGAGGAAGTGAACGAAGGGAACAGAAGACTAAAAATGCGAAAGCATTATTCTTAGACAAAGAAGATAATAATACAGTAGTAGCGACGGCCCCTCCCCCTCCACCCCCTCCGATACCTTATCCAGGATATGAGGCGGGAGGGCAGGCTGGTGCCCCCCACGTTATCCTGTGGCAACAGAGGTATTACAACAACCATTTGTAAGAGAACCTATTGAAACTAGATCCCGAACACGTAAAACACCTAGGGACACTCAACTAAGAAGAGATTCACTAGAAGAGAGTGAGGAAATCTGTCAATTAATTGAAGTACCGAACCCTCAGGCAGGACAGGAAGGCCAGGACCCAACTCACGTAGTGTACAGACCGTGGACACGGAAGATATCCGGAAAGCTACAGAGAATTCCCCATCCAAAAATTAATCATGAAAAGTTTATACAAGATTTACAAGGTATGCGATTGAGTTACCACTTAAATGGGGAAGAAGTAGAAGGTGATTAGACAAATTATAGGTCCAGACTGGCACATGGTTTGTGGCGTCTGGGATGCTCGTGGCACGCCACTTAAACCACTCCTACATAGTGGCGCAGAATTAGACACTAGGTTGAAGGGTCTTACGGACGAATTACTGAAAAATGGAAACCTAGAGCAGATTGGACCTGTATTAATCAGTGCATACAACAAGATAATGAAACTGTAGATGGATACTATGGTAGATTATTAGAATGTTTCAATAACCATAGTGGTATGCCTATTCCTGAAAATCAGAAAAATGATAGTTCATATGAACAACAGTTGAAAAATGCATTTTTGAAAGGTTGCATTGCCCCTATCAGTAGCTTTATTACAAAGCATATGATAGATCACCGAGCAGTAGGCTACAAGCCTTACTGGAGTATGCTAGGCATGCTGAAAGACATTTTAACAGTAAGAAGAAAAAGAAGATGCAGGTCTTCACAGCTGAAGACGGAGCAGAAGTCTTTGTAGTACAGTCAGGTAAAAAGGGTAAGAGAAACACTCAGGGCAATAAACGCTCTGACAGAGACTCAGAGGTGTTTGAGGAAAGAAAGAGAAAAGGTGAGTGCTTTAAGTGCGGGAAGAGGGGACATTTAGCAAGGGATTGCAGGTTGAATAAAAAAACGTCTACGGAAGGGAAGGATAGAAGTGATGAGGATTGACTATATGACAGTCACAACGTTCAACAGTCATCAGGAGAGACTAATGGGCAAGGAGAAAATGTAAACGCAGTAGAAGGAATAAAGGAAGTGCAAACAGATGTAGAAAATGAGGAAAACAAAGTTTTAGATTTAGCCTTGTTGAGCTTGGAGCTCTATTTGGCGGACACAAAACCGGAAGTTACACTTCTGGTGGAGGGAAGGAAGTGAGATTTTTGTGTGATTCAGGAGCATCACGAACTTTGATACACCCTTCAAAGTTACCGGAACACTCTGAATCACCTGACTACATATTAGTGAAAGCAGCAAACGGGCAACTATACAGGGAACCACTTTCCCATGATATAGCAATAACTGACCCTGTTTCAGGTATGACCCAGAGAAGTAAAATAGTACTTTCTGCAAAATGTCCAGTAAATTTACTGGGGAGAGACCTTATGCAGCTCTTTGGCATAGCAGTAGTTCCTACCATGAAGGGTATGGAGGCACAAAGGCAAATGGATACTTTTTTGGTGCGATCGGAGGGTGAAACCTATTATTGGTACAGCCAGGACCTAGTCACGACTGGTCCAGGGGCAGTAACCGAGGAACTGATGAATGTAGCCATCAGTAAGGTACCCTCCCTTCACATTGATCAGCAGCATTTGTTACATTGTACTCTGTACTATTGTAGCACACCAGGGCCTGATAAGGAATATGAGCAAAAATTGTTCAGAAATCCTGCCAATAGACTAGTGTTATGAACCTTGTACTGGGATACAGAGGGTAATAGTGTGGTGAGTTGTTCATTACCTCAGGAATTCATGGGATTATATAAGTCCAACAGGCTACCGCATGTCAGTGTAACCAAACATAAAAATGTCAGATGGGTGGACCTGGGTGAAAAAGTGACAAGATGGGAAAGGCAAACCGACTTAGAATTGTCAGAACAGGGAATACAGAAGCAAAATTTAAATTGGCTAGCAAGCACGTCCAGCTGTACACTTACAGCAGAGTGAGGACAGCTGATTGGTGTTCTTGTTAAAAGAAGAAGAGAGCCTTGTGTGACATACCAAGCACTCTTTGGTCAACAGGGAAATCAGATGTAGGGCTTATTCGGACAGCAGGTCCAGTAACCATTACACCAAAGTCAGCATTTAGACCGCAAAAGAAACAATACCCTTTGAGGAAGGATGCAGAGCAGGGAATCAAGCCTATCATAGCGGCACTACTCAAGAAAGGGATACTGGTAGAATCTTTAGATTCACCATGCAATACCCCTCTATTTCCTGTTAGAAAAGCAAATGGGGAATGGCGGATGGTACAGGATTTACAAGCTGTAAATGATGCAATAATACCTAGGGCACCTACGGTGCCAGACCCACACACTTTATTGAATGATTTGAAGCAACAGAAGTATTTTACCGTGGTAGATATAAGCAATGCTTTCTTTTCAATACCTATACATCCAGATAGTCAGTATTGGTTTGCTTTTACATTTCAGGGTAACAGATACACCTATACTCGGCTACCGCTGGGATACTGTGAAAGTCCAACAATATTTGCACAGGAGATGGCTAGCAACCTGGCGGGGTTTACTCCACCCGGGGCAGTCAAGTTCTACTTTATGTGGATGACATCCTGCTTGCGGCCCCTACCCAGCAGCAATGTAGGGAAGATACAATAGCATTATTGAAATTTTTAGCAGAACAGGGACATAAAGTAAACAAGCATAAATTGCAACTTTGGAGAACACAGGTCAAGTACCTGGGATATGTGGTATCCAAGGAGGGTAGAACATTAGATGAAGATAGGAAGGCAGCAATTTTACAAGCACCCAAGCCAACTACCAAGAAGGAAATGATGTCCTTCCTGGGGACGACTAACTTTTGTCGAAGCTGGATACCAAACTATGCTTTGGAATCGGCTCCATTGGCTGCTTTAATATTTAAAACACCTATGGCAGCACAAGATATACTACATTGGACTCCAGTAGCAGAAACAGCTTTCTGCAGACTAAAACGATTGATAGCTTCATCATCAGTTTTAGGGCTCCCGAATTATCATAAGAGATTTTTTCAGACTGTAGATTGTAAGCAGGGATATATGACGTCAGTCTTGACGCAACAGCATGGAAGTAAGCAATGCCCCATAGCTTACTACTCATCGCAGTTGGACCCAGTGGCACGGTCATTGCCACATTGTGTACAGGCAGTTGTTGCAGCTGCTATGGCAGTACAGGCTTCGGCCTCAATGGTATTATTCCACCCTCTCACTTTGAGAGTGCCTCATGCAGTTGCGATAATTTAGCTGCAAGAGAAAATAGCATTCCTGTCCCCTGCTAGACATCTTTCTTGTATGACCATACTCCTGAGTCAACCTCATATGGTGATTGAGCGTTGTACAACATTAAATCCATCAACGTTACTTCCGACTCCTGTGGATGGCACACCACACAGTTGCCTACAGGAAATGGAGCAAATAACTTTACCCAGACAGGATCTTACTGATATACCCTTAGATGATGCAGAGGTGACATTTTATGTGGACGGATCATGTAGAAAGGGTCCTACAGGAAAGAATCTAGTAGGTTATGCAGTAGTTACTGATATTGAGATTGTAGAAGCCCAACCCCTGCAGCATAACTTGTCTGCTCAAGCAGCAGAATTGATAGCTTTAACACGTGCTTGCACTCTAGCGAAAAACAGATGTGTGAACATATATACTGATAGTCAGTATGCTTTCTCTACAGTGCATGTTTCTGCAGCAGTGGAAGAATAGGGGAATGATAACATCCACTGGTAAACCGATTAATCATGCGCAATTAATCTTGAATTTATTAGATTCCATTCAGTTACCTACTAAAGTAGCTATTTGTAAATGTGCAGCTCATACAAAGCAACAGGATAAGATTTGAAAGGTAATGCGAGCTGATGCAGCTGCAAAACAAGCAGCCTCACACTCAGAAACTTTCTTTTTGAATGAGGAATTACAACCCTCTGAGATTTTAGATTTAGAAATGTTAAAAACAATGCAAACATTAACTACGAAAGCAGAAAAACAGAAGTGGGTAAGGCGAGGAGCAATCATTGAAGACGGACTGTACATCTCCAAAGAGAAAAAGCCAATATTACCGTCTAATTTATTTAGATATGCGGCTTTGTTGAGCCATGGGCAGAGCCATGTCTCAACAGGGGATGGTACAGTTAGTTAACAGAATATTCAAACATGCAGTTCTGAACTACACACAAACATTTTGTGCAGCGTGTCATATTTGCAGTAAACATCATGCACAGGGAGCATTCCAACGAGCGAGGAGTTTCCCTACACCACCATATCCGTTCCATACTATTTGTATGGATTTTATAGAAACTGAATAAATGTGAAGGAAAGAAATACTGTTTAGTGATTATAGATATGTTTTCAAAATGGGTAGAAGCTTTTCCAACCAGGAATCGGATGCAGCAACAGTGGCAAAGGCCCTAGTAAAAGAAATAATTCCTAGATTTGGCATACGGAAAGAATCTATAGTGACAATGGAACACATTTTGTCAACCAGACAATCCAGCAACCTGGGAGATTCTTTGGGATTTCCTTGAAGAATCATTGCTTACCACCCACAGTCAGCAGGACTGGTGGAGAGGTACAATGGGATTTTGAAAAATAAGTTGAGGAAGTTGATGAGTGAGACTCAGAAGAATTGGATTTGCTGTCTACCTCTAGCATTGCTGAGCATGAGAACAGTTCCAAATGTAAAGGGTTTGACCCCCCTTTGAAGTAGTATTTGGAAGGGCATATTATGTGCCACAGTGGAAAGCTCTCATGCCTGCAGAGCTGGAGGTCGATGGCTCATTAGCCAGTTATATGAAAAGATTGTTAACCAATAAGACTGTTTTGCAGTTAAACTCTTTTTCAGATAAAGAACAAACAAAGCCGGACGCAGTGCTGACTCCAGGATCCTGGGTGTGGTTGAAAGTTATCAAAAAAAAGAACTGGACGAGTCCAAAGTGGGAAGGTCCGTACCAGGTACTGTTGGCAACGCCTACTGCAGTAAAGGTTGCGGAGAGGTCGTCCTGGGTTCACCTGACCCATTGCAAACCGGTAAAGAATTTTCAGTTTGATAAACATTTTGTAGTCGATATACCACAGAGACAGAATGACCAGGGGCAGAGTGTATAAAATACAAAGCAACCCCAAAGACATTGGTTTACTGTCCTACTGATCATACACCTATTAACCATGTTTGTGGTGACTTTTCTTTTGCTGGGATTTTTCCTGCATATAACTACACAGATATAAATAATGAAGCGTGATGTAATGGCCACAGATTGGCAGTCAAACTTTAACACATACCTAGCCATGAAGCGTGTGTATGTAGAGACTATGAACATTTCAAATTGCTGGGTTTGTACTGCCATACCTACAGCATATGGAGGACTTTTGATGTCTGCTGTCCCCTTGGGGATAAATGAGACTTGGGAAAATCTACTTTTGATACAGGTTCTGTGAGATCACAGGACAAAGTGGCACTGTACTTACCTGTTACACAAAAAGGAATTGTTTGTTTTTATAAAAATGATACACTCCAAGTTGGTTGGAGTAATTGTAACATAACTGTGTCTTACAAATGTTATATAAAAGCCAAAGATCAGAGTACTAGTTGTAGCATGAATTATGATTCGTATTTAAGCTTAATGAGAACAACGTTGAAAGATGTGCAGAAAAATCCTGAATTGTATAAACAGTTGTCTGTTATAGACAGGAAAATGTTTCATTCAGAGTTAACCCGCATCAGTACTAAAGTAGAAAATTGTTATTTTGTTTGTGGGAAAAAAGCATATAAATGGTTACCTGAGAATTGGTCCGGCAGTTGTTTTTTGGGTTATCTGGTTCCAGCCATAAGACATACTGCAGAATTGCCTCTGGGTAAGATACGAAATGTAAGAGATATAGCTCGAAGAACTGGGAACTCAGTCGAGAAACCTACTAATCCAGTGGGTAAAATCGAAGCTGGTTGGAAAGATCATTCATCCGTAAGAGATAAAGAAAAATTGACTCATATGGACTTGCCTGACAGTGTTATATCCTGGGCTGGAATAATCCCAGCCTATGGAGCAGTCAAATCAATCTGGGAACTGAGGAAGTTGTCAAAACCTCTCGAAGTAATGAGCAATGCGACTTTTCCGCTCTCGAACTTGTGACTGATGAACTGAATGCAATGAGAACTGTTGTGCTACAAAATCGAATGGCTCTTGACTTCACCCTGGCGGTGAGAGGTGGTACGTACGCGCTTATCAAAGAAGAATGCTGTGCGTACATACCAGATAATAAGCACGAGATCAGCGACCACCTAGAGGTAATACAGCAGGTATCAGCCATGGCGGAACCAGGCCCAAACCCACTGATGAACTTTTTCCAGAATCTATTTGGTGGATGGGGTTCAATCCTAATGAATATCTTGATTGCCATTTGTGTTGTTTTGCTCATATTGGGAGCATGTGTCTGTTGCGGGATACCTTGTATGAAAAGATTAGTTAGGGACTTTGTTGACGTATCTGTAACCGAGACTATGTATCAAGACCTGGAGTTGAATCTGTTAATACCAAATGAAATTCTTTCTGAAATGTAAAACAAATGACTTGCCTAGTTAAAAGTTCCAGAGAGGAAGAGGCTAGGGAATGAAATAATGTTGTTTATGTTTCTGGATAGAATAAAAGCATTAAAAGGAGGAGAATGTTAGAAAATATATATCTAAACATATATGAAGTGCTAGTTTAGAAGCAAATAGTATATAATGCATTTTATTCTATTTTACAATATGGCAGTAGAAATGATCTTGCATGTAATTGCCTGAAGCTTAGCTGCAGTGTGATTGAACTCTGACCCTGGCAGTAACCAGTTCAGCAGGCTTATGTCTTTCAGCATTAATTATCTGCTGGGTTAGAGAAAAATAAATGTATGTACATGTATATCTTTCTTCCTTCCACTGAGGAGGATGGCCTTGTGAGCTCTATCGAAGATAGAGTACAGCTGCTTACCAGAGAGACAAAGGTTCGTATTAAGAAATGAACTGACTATTGTATTCGAACAGGCCTGGAACCTTGAAAGAGCAACATTTACAGAAGGACATTGTAATTGACCAGGTGCCTTGCAAGGCTGTGTTATTCTCATGGGAAAACTTTTAAAAAGCATTACCTCAGCACCTTCTTATGAATAGAATATTGTGGACTATAGTGATGTAAATGCCCTGTGACTGACCACGTCAGTAAGGTGGGCAAAAGCTGATTGTAAACACTATATAAACAAAGTTGCTTCCTGTATAGAGTCAGACAAAACTCTATACTTGTACTGTATAGTTTTTGCCTCCTGGTGTACACTAGTAAAACGTTTTGAACTTGAGCTTCCTGTGTTATTGACTGTCATTTTGAAAAGCCTAATGATTTTTACAGTCTGATTTTAACAACTTATTTGACAGATGTGTATGTCATAGCATGGGAATAGGCCAAGCCAACCACCATAATAGCCATGTGTACCACATACAAACAGCCAGTAACACGCAGTAGTAATGCATGAAGGCATACACGACTGTGGGAATAGCACAGGACATATGGCGTGTGCCAAGTGTAGATGCATGACACAAAAGTCCAGGATGGGGCCCCCTGCAAAGAGGAACATGTGCCAACCCCACCTCCCACAGATGTACCGGCAGTGAAAACACATGCCAAACACACACCAACACTACCGTCTATCCCACGACTGCAACGGAGGCTGGTCAAAGACCACCATGACGTGCGCACAAACAGGGACACGTGTAACCGTTGCCTTAACACCCCCCCCGTAGGCCAAAGAATAATAGAATGGACATATGCATGTAATGCTGTGAAGGATGTGTGGTAGTCCTCAGTATCACAGAGGTAGGGACACAGATACACTGTAATCAACCGTGATGTATGTGCACTGTAGACAGCATACCTGCAGGTAATACAGAGGTCAATCACGTGCCACAGAAATATACACATGAGAAAGAGGATAGGGGATAGACAAGTGTGAATGGGACAAACTATGAACATAGGTTCATAGGTCCATAGGTACAGAGTAGGCTATCTACCCAAGGGCAGCCATAACCCTAGGCCATAGCTAGGATTCCTTTGCCAACCCTCCGGTCCGGAGATAAAATGCCTATTATATTGCTGTACCTCTGTCAAGCAGTGACAATGATGTAATCCCTGGGGTATATCTGCAATCCCCATCCAGCGGACAAGATCCCCTCGAACAAGGCTAGCAAGGTTCTCTGCCCCACATGTACTGTGATGTAGATCCACAGCATAGTGAGTGTCTGGGTGGCGTATGTGTCACTCCAACACATCCTATTAATGACCGTGTCAAGGTTCACGTCACCTGCCCTTGTGGTTCCGTAGGAAGTAGATCCAGTAGGTGAAGCATAGTCATCAAATATGGGTCGACCTGGCCTCGTATGTCAGGCACAGGTCAACACCGAACAAGAGGTATGTGACTGAATGGAGCAGGAGTCCTAACAGTGGGGCAGCATAACACAAATCCCTGACACCCTGCATCTGTCTGACGATTAACCTATGGGGCCTTCCCAGCTGCTGTAGGTGTCGGGTCAGATACCCTCCGAATGGTGCAATGTACTCAATCATAGGTGTAACATGTAATGAGTACAAGGCGGCGATGACCTACCCTGATCTAGATGTGAATCCCTGCACGATCATGTGGGCAATGTAGAAGTTCTACCGAACCACGATAGCAGCGTGTGTGTCGAGCGAATGGTGACCGACAACCTGGGTCACCAGATCCCTGGTAATTACCCCGTGCTCAGTGGACTGCCACCCATATGCGGACAGGGGTGACCTCGTTCTTCACGGGTATGACTATGCATTACCTGGCATTTAGCTGTAGGCCATGTCCCTGACAGCAGATATCCATATCTGGGAGGCCCCTTTGAAGGATATCTGTGTCAGATGTCCGTCCCACTATGGCACCGGTTCGCAGTCATCTACAAACAATGTCAGCCATAACACCCCTGTGTGTGCTTGTACTGTGGAAATGTAGATGTAGAAAAGAGTGGACCCAGGGCAGAGCCCGTGGGACACCGCCTGTGACAGGCAGTAAGTCCGACATGCTGCCAGCAACTATGACCCGTGGGTCGTGTCACCTAGCCAGTTTGCAACCCATCCTGCGATATGCGTGTTCACATCAAGCCGATGGGTTTATCAATGATACCGAGGGGTATTGTGTTGAACGCCTTTGCGTCGTCGAGGTAGGGTGTATCGACTGCAAGACCCCCATCAATGGCCTCGGTGACTGTCCTTAAAACGTCAACCAGGATTTAAGCATGAACCGCCCTGACCAAGCCAAACTGGGTTGGATGCAAAGTATGCAGGTCCCCTATGTAGTCATCTATGGGCGCAGTATGATCCCTCCCATGTCTTTGCAGATAAGTCTTCTCATGGTAATGGGACAGTAATAACCAGGGTCAGTGGAGGCACTGGCCCTGTGAAGTGGGACTACAGTCGCCGTGCGACACAACTTGGATGCGTTACCGAGGTGAGGCTAAGAATAAACAGCTGTCCAAACTGTGGGTCTAATTCCTCAATGAGATCGCGGAGTACACAGTCGGGACACCAGCTGGTCCCATGGATGCTGTGTTCACTACCCTGGAGAGAGCATGTCCCACCGTGCGTTACAGAACATTCGGGGACCACAAACCGCTGGTACAGACATCTCTCCATGTGGGGGGGGGGTGGAGATGTCTTCACTGAACCTGCCAGCCCGTATGTTGGCAATGTGTGTATGTTCAGTAAACTCCACATCATTGTGAACCCAGTCAGAGCAGATGTGTGAGTTACCTCCCAGGTGTCCAGCATAGCAAATGAAGGCTGTATGATTGTCTGCGAGTCCTTGGAGATATATCTGTGGAACCTGCCCGGACTATGTCATGACAGCCTGTAGCTCTTCACATATAATGAGCAAGGGTGTCATACCTCACAAGGTGTCTGCTCTGCCTTGTAGTAGCCACCTCCTCTCATTGTACAGCTTGTGTATGGCTGGGGTACACCACACTGGATGCTTGGCATTGGTACAATGAACCACAGTTGGGTAAGGGAATGCCTGATCCATGCAGTCCTGTAGGTACCGGTAGAAGGCATATGTAAGTGATGCAGTGGCTTGAGTACTGTTGACCACTGGCTCAGGGTCCTTAAAGGAGACCACAGTAGTGTTCAGAATTGTGAATTCGGCCTTTGAGAAAGCCATGTGTATGGTAACCGGCAACACCCACAGCAGCGTATGTCAATAGCAGAAGCCATTGTCCAAATAACATAGATTAACGTCGGTATTACAATATGTATTATTATACATGTATTGACACGTGTCTGCTAATTACACTTGCAAATGGCCGGTAAGACCGGGCCAAAGTGCTCATGATTTACCTGGTATGGTGGTGTCATTCCGACAATAAAGTGGCGATACTTCCCTACTGGGACCTCTGGGGATTAATTAAAGCGGTTGTTAACCTGCATCATTGGATGTACACCATTTGGTTCCGGTTTTGGAAAACATGGTTTCCGTAGCATTACAGACTATGGGTAGTCAAGCAGACATCCGCGATTGGTGAACACACAGCAGCAGTCAAAACCACTGGCCACATGGACACAGTCCGACAAGCTCTACACTTTACATATGCACATTGGTGTCCATTGTAGGACCCAAAAATTGTCCCGTATGGAATACCTGCCAGCCTTCATCGTCCAACCAGGAGAAGCGACAGTCGTGACCACGGCACAGCTAGACATATGCACCACCAGCGTGTTCAATGTTGATGACAACTGTCCATGAAATGCAGCACATATGCACAGAAATCCCCAGAGTTCCGAGTCCATAGAAGTCGTCCACATCCCAGTCCGCACACATGAAGGATGTGTAATGGGTACTGTCGAGTGTTGCAGCCAAGGGATCCTGGGTATGTAGAAACAGGGCTCGGTGTCATTTGGCAGATAATCCATTGTCCCGCCCCGTGGGAGGATGTGGGCGTAACACCTGCCTTACTCCCCACTAATAATGCAAAGCATCCACCGGAGAATGCTAAATGCAGGTGTGAAATGTGTACAGCCCTATACCAGTGTCCAGTAGGCAATTCTCATGGATGGACAAGCGTACGACTAAGATGGCACCCATAACTGCAAACCCGGTGGAATTACACAGCCGCAGTAAGGCATAACACAGGAAATACACATAGGGACTACAGTTGACATCCCCCATACAAAGTTGGACGGCCGTGCGAACACCGGCGTACAGAGCACTCAATCTGCCAGCAACAAAATGGGGAGCACTCGCTACCATACTGTGGAACAGATGGGCGACCTGTGGAACACATACTAATGGCACACCAACAACGTCAACTAGGATATGTAAACTATGGCGTTCCCACCTATAAAGAAAACATGCTTCAATGAATACATAGGGGATCAACATGTTCTGGTGGTGTTATGTTGAAAAGACAGTGACGGATATTCCCTATTGGGACGTCTGAGGTTTATCTAAAGCAGTTGCTAACCTGCATCTGTGGATGTACACCATTTGTTCACAGTTCTAAAACACCTGGTTTACGTAGCACCACGTAGTATGGGTAGTCAAACAGACATCCGCGATTGGGGAACATACAGCAGCAGTCAAACCCACTGGCCAGATGGACACAGTCCAACAGGTTCTACACTTTACATATGCACATTGGTGTCCATTGCAGGACCCAAAAATTAACCCTATGCAATACAAACGTGATGGAGGAAGTGACGCTGAAGGCGTAACAGCCATGACTATGGCACAGTTAGACATATGCACCACCAGTGTGTTTAAGGTTGATGACAGGTGTCCATGAAATGCAGAACATATGAGCAGAATTACCCATATGGCCGTGTCCATAGATGTGCGTCCACATCTCAGTCCCGCACACATGAAGAATGTATAATGGGTACCGTTGAGGGTTGCAGCCATGGGATCCTGGGTATGCAGAAACGGGGCTCGGTGTTGTTTGGCAGATAATATGTTGTCCCGCACCGTGGGAGGGATGTGGGAGTGGCACGTGCCTTACTCCCCACTGATTGTGCAAAGCATCTACCGGCTAATGCTAAATGCAGGTGTGAAATGTGTCCTGCTCCATACCAGTGTCCAGTAGGCAATCGCTAGGGATGGACAAGCGTAGGACCAAGATGGCACCCATAACTGCAAACCTGGTGGAACCACACAGCTGCAGTGAGGCATAACACAGGAAATACAGATAGGGACTACAGTAGACACTCCCCATACATAGCCAGACCGCTGTGCGAATACCAGCGTACACAGCACTCACTCTGCCAGCACCAAAATGGGGATCACACGCTTCCATACCGCGGAACAAATGGGTGACCTGTGGAACACATACCAATGGCACAATATCAATGTCAGCTAGGAAAGCCATACGCTGGTCAAACTATGGCGTTCCCACCAATGAAGAACATCCTTCAGTGAATTAATAGGATTAATGTCAATTGACCATGGAATACACCTAATCAACATCAAAGACCTGCTGGCACCTTATGGCACACAAACCAAGTCACACATAGGTAGATGAAACAGTCAACGTAGACATTTTGTCCACGACAGGTCACATATGGTATACAAAGGTTACTTCATAGACATGTAAGCGCTTTCACTCGTAGGCTCCGTGAGACTTACACATAACATAGAAGCATCCAGGCTTTAAATATCCCCCCTTACACTTCCATTTGTTACTTTCTATGCAAACAATGAACATGTAACCACAGCATAGAAAGCACAGACGCAATGTTAACCACACACACATATGTTAACATCTCAGAAAGCATCCTATTAACACATGTATTATATGATATTGTACTATGCCGAATACTCATCAATCAAAGATCTAACAATGTATATGGAAGATATGCATAGCATATCACTGTAATACAGTGGTACAGAACTGAAAGAGTGGACAAATGTGTGTTAACTCTACATCTGTACCTAAACTACATTCCTGTTACGGGGGTTTGATCCACCTGCTTCTCAAAAGAGGCCTCATCAGTGTTCCATCGGTCAGCCCTGGTGTGTGGCCAACCCTCCACCTACTAATCCATCTAAATCCGCATTCTGTAGCATAGCTGATGAGGTCCCCCCTCTGGTATTATAACCTAGACATCGTAAAACACTGAATGTAGACGTATGCCTTGTGATGTGCTCATAGCCGGCCGTAGGCATACGCCAATCCTGCGGCTGCCCAGGGCGCCACACTAGTAGGGCCACCTGTCTAGTAGGTGTGTCATGTAGGTATACCAAGATGGGGGCACCATGTGTTGTGGTGGTGGGCGCCATGGAGCCCTACAGCCTAGGGCAGCATTCAATCTAAGGCCGCTGCCATAGGAGGGGTAGTACGGTCTGCAGGTATGTGCAGACGTGCACATGAAACAGCGGTCCACAAGGATTACCCATAGTGGCGACACCTGCACAGATGGCTATAGCGGGACACACACACAGCCATGCATACAGCACAGGTTGACATACACACACCATAAATAGGCAAGTACACACAAGGTGTATGGCGTGTACGGGTACAGTGTCAGGACAGCAAGGATAGCTGTCTGCCACGATATCCAGCAGATGTCTTTAGGGTGTTCTGGAATACGGATGGTGCATGGACAATGAGTGGATATGCAACGTACCACAGTTCTATGTGTCAGCCGTGCAAATATGCGATACATGGGAAAGACAGCTGTCCATGCAAGAGCAGCACTACGGGCACAACATAGGTACGTAGATATACAATGACAGAGATACAGATGGACACATGTGGCAGGCCCGTGAGTGTAATGTACACAGCACCACCCCACCACACCATAGCAGGGTGCACGTGGAGAACACGCTACGGAGGTCACCAACCACAGCAGGCACACAAGCAGTACATGAGCTGCGTCTCACCATCCACAAACACAGGGATGGCGGCAGGATATGAGTGTTCTGTGGAAACCTCAAAGCCATACCCTATAAACCCATGCAGCTGGGAGCATGGACACACACACACATGTGGCAGGCATGGTGATTGAACACACCCCCACATACCCAACCGCACAAAAGTATGACACAGGTATGGAATGCGCTACGTGGACCAGCGAACACACCACCGTCAGTGGCACATGTACAGGTGGGTGACAACATCCGTAAAGGAATGGCCGCTGACAGCCAAGGTATGTGTTGCGGCGTCTAAAGCATGTTCATCTGCAGAGGCAGCTGGAAACACACACACACAGGGAAGGGCCGAGTCGAACCACGCCTACCTACATGAACTCACTACAGCATGAAGCATTTACAGAGCAGCTACGAGATTACTGAGCACAACGCTGTCAGAGGCATATGTCTAGGCGGGTGACATCACCCGTAAGAGAATAGCTGGCAATAGCCAAGGTATGTGTTGCGAAGTGTCTAAAAGCATGTTCATCTACAGAGGCAGCTGGAAACACACACACACACACACACAGGAAAGGGCCGAGAGTCGAACCTACGCCTACCTACAAGAACTCACTACAGCATGAAGCATTTACAGAATGCGCTACCGAGATTACTGAGCACAATGCTGTCAGAGGCATACTTCTAAGCGGGTGACATCACCCGTAAGAGAATAGCTGGCACTAGCCAAGGTATGTGTTGCGAAGCGTCTAAAAGCATATATATCTGCAGAGGCAGCTGGAAACAAACACACACACACACGGAAGGGCAGAGAGTCGAACCTACGCCTACCTACATGAACTCACTACAGCATGAAGCATTTACAGAAAGCGCTACCGAGATTACTGAGCACAATGCTGTCAGAGGCATACTTCTAGGTGGGTGACATCACCCAAGAGAATCGCTGGCAATAGCCAAGGTATGTGTTGCGAAGCGTCTAAAAGCATGTTCATCTGCAGAGGCAGCTGGAAACACACACATACAGGGAAGGGGCGAGAGTCGAACCTACGCCTACCTACATGAACTCACTACAGCATGAAGCATTTACAGAATGCGCTACCGAGATTACTGAGCACAACCCTGTCAGAGGCATACTTCTAGGCGGGTGACATCACCCGTAAGAGAATAGCTCGCAATAGCCAAGGTATGTGTTGCGAAGCGTCTAAAAGCATGTATATCTGCAGAGGCAGCTGGAAACACACACACAAACATACACACACACACACACACACACACACACACACACACACACACAGGGAAGGGCCGAGAGTCGAACCTACGCATACCTACATGAACTCACTACAGCATGAAGCATTTACAGAACGCGCTACCGAGATTACTGAGCACAACGCTGTCAGAGGCATACTTCTAGGTGGGTGACATCACCCGTAAGAGAATAGCTGGCAATAGCCAAGGTATGTGTTGCGAAGCATCTAAAAGCATGTTCATCTACAGAGGCAGTTGGAAACACACACACACACACACAGGGAAGGGCCGAGAGTCGAACCTACGCCTACCTACATGAACACACTACAGCATGAAGCATTTACAGAATGCGCTACCAAGATTACTGAGTACAACGCTGTCAGAGGCATACTTCTAGGCGGGTGACATCACCCGTAAGAGAATAGCTGGCAATAGCCAAGGTATGTGTTGTGAAGCGTCTAAAAGCATGTTCATCTGCAGAGGCAGCTGGAAACACACACACACGGAAGGGCCGAGAGTTGAACCTACGCCTACCTACATGAACTCACTACAGCATGAAGCATTTATAGAATGCGCTACTGAGATTACTGAGCACAACGCTGTCAGAGGCATACTTCTAGGCGGGTGACATCACCCATAAGAGAATAGCTGGCAATAGCCAAGGTATGTGTTGCGAAGCGTCTAAAAGCATGTACATCTGCAGAGGCAGCTGGAAACACACACACACACACACACACACACACAGGGAAGGGCCGAAAGTCGAATCTACGCCTACCTACATGAACTCACTACAGCATGAAGCATTTACAGAATGCGCTACCGAGAGTACTGAGTACAATGCTGTCAGAGGCATACTTCTAGGCGGGTGACATCACCCGTAAGAGAATAGCTGGCAATAGCCAAGGTATGTGTTGCGAAGCGTCTAAAAGCATATATATCTGCAGAGGCAGCTGGAAACACACACACACACACACACAGAGAAGGGCCGAGAGTCGAACCTATGCCTATCTACATGAACTCACTACAGCATGAAGCATTTACAGAAAGCGCTACCGAGATTACTGAGCACAACGCTGTCAGAGGCATACTTCTAGGTGGGTGACATCACCCGTAAGAGAATAGCTGGCAATAGCGAAGGTATGTGTTGCGAAGCGTCTAAAAGCATGTTCATCTGCAGAGGCAGCTGGAAACACACACAGGGAAGGGCCGAGAGCCGAACTTACGCCTACCTACATGAACTCACTACAGCATGAAGCATTTACAGAACGCGCTACCGAGATTACTGAGCACAATGCTGTCAGAGGCATACTTTTAGGCGGGTGACATCACCCGTAAGAGAATAGCTGGCAATAGACAAGGTATGTGTTGCGAAGCATCTAAAAGCATGTTCATCTGCAGAGGCAGCTGAAAACACACACACACACACACACACACACAGGGAAGGGCCGAGAGTCGAACCAATGCCTACCTACATGAACTCACTACAGCATGAAGCATTTACAGAACGCGCTACCGAGATTACTGAGCACAACGCTGTCAGAGGCATACTTCTAGGCGGGTGACATCACCCATAAGAGAATAGCTGGCAATAGCCAAGGTATGTGTTGCGAAGCATCTAAAAGCATGTTCATCTGCAGAGGCAGCTGGAAACACACACACACACACACACACACACGGGCCGAGAGCCGAACCTTCACCTACCTACATGAACTCACTACAGCATGAAGCATTTACAGAATGCGCTACTTAGATTACTGAGCACAACGCTGTCAGAGACATACTTCTAGGCGGGTGACATCACCCGTAAGAGAATAGCTGGCAATAGCCAAGGTATGTGTTGCCGCCCAAAAGCATGCTCATCTGCAGAGGCAGCTGGAAACACACACACACACAGGGAAGGGCCGAGAGTCGAACCTACGCCTACCTACATGAACTCACTACAGCATGAAGAATTTACAAAACGCGCTACCGAGATTACTGAGCACAACGCTGTCAGAGGCATACTTCTAGGTGGGTGGTATCATCTGCAGAGGCAATGCGGCCGATAGGGAATGAAGACAGAGTCCGCAGTCACACAGCCTGTTACCATCCCAAGGTGGCCGACAGTAACATGGTAGTGCAGTCGGAATACAAATAACTACGGAGCAGTACATCACGACATGAATACGGGATGCACCACATGACAGTATACCCTATGAGAGGGCATCCGCGCAGCAGGATGTAGGCAGCCAATGTGGCATGACAGCCACATATGAGTCACCTGGATGGTCACCATGGCTATGCAGGAGTTCATTGGCCATGGCTACACGCCTAGTAGCAGACATCGGTGCCGACTGTGGTGTACCTCGACAGGTGTACTGGCCATGCCTCTCACACCTAAGCGGTTGCGAAGGAGACAGACATGCTCACGCGGGTATCAACGCAGTCGGAGGCGGTGTGCACTGTACTGTGTGTCCATCTACACAGCTGCTTACTGGGCATGCTCAGACACTTAGACTTCGCACAGAGCAGACATGCATACACATGGTGCCACGGCATGGGAGGCAGACTGTGGACGTCGTGTGTGTCCAGCCACACAACAGCAACTCGCCATGCCACAGGCGTGGCAGTTGCAAAGGGGAAACAGGCATGCACCCGGGTATCAATGCAGTCAGGCGGCGGTGTGCACTGTACTGTGTGTCCATCTACACAGCTGCTTACTGGGCATGCTCAGACACTTAGACTTCGGCACAGTGCAGACATCCATACACATGGGGCAAGCGGCATGGGAGGCAGACTGGACCATCGTGTGTCCAGCCACACAACAGCAACCGGCCATGCCACAGACGTGGCAGTTGCGAAGGGAAACAGGCATGCACCCGGTATCAATGCAGTCGGGCGGTGGTGCACTGTACTGTGTGTCCATCTACACAGCTGCTTACTGGGTATGCTCAGACACTTAGAATCGGCACAGAAGACATGCATACACATGGGGGCGACGGGCATGGGGAGGCAGACTGTGGACCGTCGTGTGTCCAGCCACACAACAGCGACCCGCCATGCTCACACCACGTAGTATGTGCTCTGGCGCCGTCCGGCATGCAGGCGGAGTGCACACACCGCAAGTCACGGACAGGTAAACCCGGTACACGTGCAGGGTGGACACACATGCAGTCACACGCATTACACACAGATGACAGCACAGGCGCCATGGGTGCAGGCTGAACATGTACACACTGAAGTGAACACTGTAGCTGCTATGCCAGCACCTTGTTATCAGTGCAGCAGTATGCCTCATGGTCCAGAAACTGCATGTGACATATGTCCAGTACGTCCATCGTGCAGAGTACATATGTACTATCAATGAACCCACAGGTGTGATGTAGTCCACCCAACCATCAGGGCGGCTGACCCCCATGCCCGGGGCCCGCACAAGGTATGACCCCATGAAAACTTTTCAA